>NW_023665578.1:0-88246 GCF_014743375.2 Drosophila subpulchrella
TTTATTTCGATTAAAAGCATTTTAATATTGGCCGAGGTAGCAGGACCGAAATTCCAATTCAGAGTATAAGGCCAACGCTCAGCCCTCCGACTTTCGCCAACGACCATACCACGCTGAACACATCGGTTCTCGTCCGATCACCGAAATTAAGCAGCGTCGGGCGCGGTTAGTACTTATGAGGGACCGCTTGGGAACACCGCGTGTTGTTGCCTCGTCAACAACTTTTTGCCGCTTTTATATTTTTCAACGCAATCTGAATAGCATTTTTCGCTGCAAATTCAAAATTCAAATGAAAAATTTATCCAGAATTTCAATTTCGACTATTTCAAAATTATTTCTTGCACTGATTTTTTTCTTAAAGCACACGACTCCAAACCGTTTCAGTCCATTTATTTCGATTAAAGCATTTTTATATTGGCCGAAGGTAGCAGGACCGAAATTCCAATCAGAGTATAAGGCCAACGCTCAGCCCTCCGACTTTCGCCAACGACCATACCACGCTGAACACATCGGTTCTCGTCCGATCACCGAAATTAAGCAGCGTCGGGCGCGGTTAGTACTTAGATGGGGGACCGCTTGGGAACACCGCGTGTTGTTGGCCTCGTCAACAACTTTTTGCCGCTTTTATATTTTTCAACGCAATCTGAATAGCATTTTTCGCTGCAAATTCAAAATTCAAATGAAAATTTATCCAGAATTTCAATTTCGACTATTTCAAAATTATTTCTTGCACTGATTTTTTTCTTAAAGCACACGACTCCAAACCGTTTCAGTCCATTTATTTCGATTAAAAGCATTTTAATATTGGCCGAAGGTAGCAGGACCGAAATTCCAATTCAGAGTATAAGCCAACGCTCAGCCCTCCGACTTTCGCCAACGACCATACCACGCTGAACACATCGGTTCTCGTCCGATCACCGAAATTAAGCAGCGTCGGGCGCGGTTAGTACTTAGATGAGGGACCGCTTGGGAACACCGCGTGTTGTTGGCCTCGTCAACAACTTTTTGCCGCTTTTATATTTTTCAACGCAATCTGAATAGCATTTTTCGCTGCAAATTCAAAATTCAAATGAAAAATTTATCCAGAATTTCAATTTCGACTATTTCAAAATTATTTCTTGCACTGATTTTTTTCTTAAAGCACACGACTCCAAACCGTTTCAGTCCATTTATTTCGATTAAAAGCATTTTTAATATTGCCGAAGGTAGCAGGACCGAAATTCCAATTCAGAGTATAAGGCCAACGCTCAGCCCTCCGACTTTCGCCAACGACCATACCACGCTGAACACATCGGTTCTCGTCCGATCACCGAAATTAAGCAGCGTCGGGCGCGGTTAGTACTTAGATGGGGGACCGCTTGGGAACACCGCGTGTTGTTGGCCTCGTCAACAACTTTTTGCCGCTTTTATATTTTTCAACGCAATCTGAATAGCATTTTTCGCTGCAAATTCAAAATTCAAATGAAAAATTTATCCAGAATTTCAATTTCGACTATTTCAAATTATTTCTTGCACTGATTTTTTTCTTAAAGCACACGACTCCAAACCGTTTCAGTCCATTTATTTCGATTAAAAGCATTTTTAATATTGGCCGAAGGTAGCAGGACCGAAATTCCAATTCAGAGTATAAGGCCAACGCTCAGCCCTCCGACTTTCGCCAACGACCATACACGCTGAACACATCGGTTCTCGTCCGATCACCGAAATTAAGCAGCGTCGGGCGCGGTTAGTACTTAGATGGGGGACCGCTTGGGAACACCGCGTGTTGTTGGCCTCGTCAACAACTTTTTGCCGCTTTTATATTTTTCAACGCAATCTGAATAGCATTTTTCGCTGCAAATTCAAAATTCAAATGAAAAATTTATCCAGAATTTCAATTTCGACTATTTCAAAATTATTTCTTGCACTGATTTTTTTCTTAAAGCACACGACTCCAAACCGTTTCAGTCCATTTATTTCGATTAAAAGCATTTTTAATATTGGCCGAAGGTAGCAGGACCGAAATTCCAATTCAGAGTATAAGGCCAACGCTCAGCCCACGACATAACACGCTGAACACATCGGTTCTCGTCCGATCACCGAAATTAAGCAGCGTCGGGCGCGGTTAGTACTTAGATGGGGACCGCTTGGGAACACCGCGTGTTGTTGGCCTCGTCAACAACTTTTTGCCGCTTTTATATTTTTCAACGCAATCTGAATAGCATTTTTCGCTGCAAATTCAAAATTCAAATGAAAAATTTATCCAGAATTTCAATTTCGACTATTTCAAAATTATTTCTTGCACTGATTTTTTTCTTAAAGCACACGACTCCAAACCGTTTCAGTCCATTTATTTCGATTAAAAGCATTTTTAATATTGGCCGAAGGTAGCAGGACCGAAATTCCAATTCAGAGTATAAGGCCAACGCTCAGCCCTCCGACTTTCGCCAACGACCATACCACGCTGAACACATCGGTTCTCGTCCGATCACCGAAATTAAGCAGCGTCGGGCGCGGTTAGTACTTAGATGAGGGACCGCTTGGGAACACCGCGTGTTGTTGGCCTCGTCAACAACTTTTTGCCGCTTTTATATTTTTCAACGCAATCTGAATAGCATTTTTCGCTGCAAATTCAAAATTCAAATGAAAATTTTATCCAGAATTTCAATTTCGACTATTTCAAAATTATTTCTTGCACTGATTTTTTTCTTAAAGCACACGACTCCAAACCGTTTCAGTCCATTTATTTCGATTAAAAGCATTTTTAATATTGGCCGAAGGTAGCAGGACCGAAATTCCAATTCAGAGTATAAGGCCAACGCTCAGCCCTCCGACTTTCGCCAACGACCATACCACGCTGAACACATCGGTTCTCGTCCGATCACCGAAATTAAGCAGCGTCGGGCGCGGTTAGTACTTAGATGGGGGACCGCTTGGGAACACCGCGTGTTGTTGGCCTCGTCAACAACTTTTTGCCGCTTTTATATTTTTCAACGCAATCTGAATAGCATTTTTCGCTGCAAATTCAAAATTCAAATGAAAAATTTATCCAGAATTTCAATTTCGACTATTTCAAAATTATTTCTTGCACTGATTTTTTTCTTAAAGCACACGACTCCAAACCGTTTCAGTCCATTTATTTCGATTAAAAGCATTTTTAATATTGGCCGAAGGTAGCAGGACCGAAATTCCAATTCAGAGTATAAGGCCAACGCTCAGCCCTCCGACTTTCGCCAACGACCATACCACGCTGAACACATCGGTTCTCGTCCGATCACCGAAATTAAGCAGCGTCGGGCGCGGTTAGTACTTAGATGGGGGACCGCTTGGGAACACCGCGTGTTGTTGGCCTCGTCAACAACTTTTTGCCGCTTTTATATTTTTCAACGCAATCTGAATAGCATTTTTCGCTGCAAATTCAAAATTCAAATGAAAAATTTATCCAGAATTTCAATTTCGACTATTTCAAAATTATTTCTTGCACTGATTTTTTTCTTAAAGCACACGACTCCAAACCGTTTCAGTCCATTTATTTCGATTAAAAGCATTTTTAATATTGGCCGAAGGTAGCAGGACCGAAATTCCAATTCAGAGTATAAGGCCAACGCTCAGCCCTCCGACTTTCGCCAACGACCATACCACGCTGAACACATCGGTTCTCGTCCGATCACCGAAATTAAGCAGCGTCGGGCGCGGTTAGTACTTAGATGGGGACCGCTTGGGAACACCGCGTGTTGTTGGCCTCGTCAACAACTTTTTGCCGCTTTTATATTTTTCAACGCAATCTGAATAGCATTTTTCGCTGCAAATTCAAAATTCAAATGAAAAATTTATCCAGAATTTCAATTTCGACTATTTCAAAATTATTTCTTGCACTGATTTTTTTCTTAAAGCACACGACTCCAAACCGTTTCAGTCCATTTATTTCGATTAAAAGCATTTTTAATATTGGCCGAAGGTAGCAGGACCGAAATTCCAATTCAGAGTATAAGGCCAACGCTCAGCCCTCCGACTTTCGCCAACGACCATACCACGCTGAACACATCGGTTCTCGTCCGATCACCGAAATTAAGCAGCGTCGGGCGCGGTTAGTACTTAGATGGGGACCGCTTGGGAACACCGCGTGTTGTTGGCCTCGTCAACAACTTTTTGCCGCTTTTATATTTTTCAACGCAATCTGAATAGCATTTTTCGCTGCAAATTCAAAATTCAAATGAAAAATTTATCCAGAATTTCAATTTCGACTATTTCAAAATTATTTCTTGCACTGATTTTTTTCTTAAAGCACACGACTCCAAACCGTTTCAGTCCATTTATTTCGATTAAAAGCATTTTTAATATTGGCCGAAGGTAGCAGGACCGAAATTCCAATTCAGAGTATAAGGCCAACGCTCAGCCCTCCGACTTTCGCCAACGACCATACCACGCTGAACACATCGGTTCTCGTCCGATCACCGAAATTAAGCAGCGTCGGGCGCGGTTAGTACTTAGATGGGGGACCGCTTGGGAACACCGCGTGTTGTTGGCCTCGTCAACAACTTTTTGCCGCTTTTATATTTTTCAACGCAATCTGAATAGCATTTTTCGCTGCAAATTCAAAATTCAAATGAAAAATTTATCCAGAATTTCAATTTCGACTATTTCAAAATTATTTCTTGCACTGATTTTTTTCTTAAAGCACACGACTCCAAACCGTTTCAGTCCATTTATTTCGATTAAAAGCATTTTTAATATTGGCCGAAGGTAGCAGGACCGAAATTCCAATTCAGAGTATAAGGCCAACGCTCAGCCCTCCGACTTTCGCCAACGACCATACCACGCTGAACACATCGGTTCTCGTCCGATCACCGAAATTAAGCAGCGTCGGGCGCGGTTAGTACTTAGATGGGGGACCGCTTGGGAACACCGCGTGTTGTTGGCCTCGTCAACAACTTTTTGCCGCTTTTATATTTTTCAACGCAATCTGAATAGCATTTTTCGCTGCAAATTCAAAATTCAAATGAAAAATTTATCCAGAATTTCAATTTCGACTATTTCAAAATTATTTCTTGCACTGATTTTTTTCTTAAAGCACACGACTCCAAACCGTTTCAGTCCATTTATTTCGATTAAAAGCATTTTTAATATTGGCCGAAGGTAGCAGGACCGAAATTCCAATTCAGAGTATAAGGCCAACGCTCAGCCCTCCGACTTTCGCCAACGACCATACCACGCTGAACACATCGGTTCTCGTCCGATCACCGAAATTAAGCAGCGTCGGGCGCGGTTAGTACTTAGATGGGGGACCGCTTGGGAACACCGCGTGTTGTTGGCCTCGTCAACAACTTTTTGCCGCTTTTATATTTTTCAACGCAATCTGAATAGCATTTTTCGCTGCAAATTCAAAATTCAAATGAAAAATTTATCCAGAATTTCAATTTCGACTATTTCAAAATTATTTCTTGCACTGATTTTTTTCTTAAAGCACACGACTCCAAACCGTTTCAGTCCATTTATTTCGATTAAAAGCATTTTTAATATTGGCCGAAGGTAGCAGGACCGAAATTCCAATTCAGAGTATAAGGCCAACGCTCAGCCCTCCGACTTTCGCCAACGACCATACCACGCTGAACACATCGGTTCTCGTCCGATCACCGAAATTAAGCAGCGTCGGGCGCGGTTAGTACTTAGATGGGGGACCGCTTGGGAACACCGCGTGTTGTTGGCCTCGTCAACAACTTTTTGCCGCTTTTATATTTTTCAACGCAATCTGAATAGCATTTTTCGCTGCAAATTCAAAATTCAAATGAAAAATTTATCCAGAATTTCAATTTCGACTATTTCAAAATTATTTCTTGCACTGATTTTTTTCTTAAAGCACACGACTCCAAACCGTTTCAGTCCATTTATTTCGATTAAAAGCATTTTTAATATTGGCCGAAGGTAGCAGGACCGAAATTCCAATTCAGAGTATAAGGCCAACGCTCAGCCCTCCGACTTTCGCCAACGACCATACCACGCTGAACACATCGGTTCTCGTCCGATCACCGAAATTAAGCAGCGTCGGGCGCGGTTAGTACTTAGATGGGGACCGCTTGGGAACACCGCGTGTTGTTGGCCTCGTCAACAACTTTTTGCCGCTTTTATATTTTTCAACGCAATCTGAATAGCATTTTTCGCTGCAAATTCAAAATTCAAATGAAAAATTTATCCAGAATTTCAATTTCGACTATTTCAAAATTATTTCTTGCACTGATTTTTTTCTTAAAGCACACGACTCCAAACCGTTTCAGTCCATTTATTTCGATTAAAAGCATTTTTAATATTGGCCGAAGGTAGCAGGACCGAAATTCCAATTCAGAGTATAAGGCCAACGCTCAGCCCTCCGACTTTCGCCAACGACCATACCACGCTGAACACATCGGTTCTCGTCCGATCACCGAAATTAAGCAGCGTCGGGCGCGGTTAGTACTTAGATGAGGGACCGCTTGGGAACACCGCGTGTTGTTGGCCTCGTCAACAACTTTTTGCCGCTTTTATATTTTTCAACGCAATCTGAATAGCATTTTTCGCTGCAAATTCAAAATTCAAATGAAAAATTTATCCAGAATTTCAATTTCGACTATTTCAAAATTATTTCTTGCACTGATTTTTTTCTTAAAGCACACGACTCCAAACCGTTTCAGTCCATTTATTTCGATTAAAAGCATTTTTAATATTGGCCGAAGGTAGCAGGACCGAAATTCCAATTCAGAGTATAAGGCCAACGCTCAGCCCTCCGACTTTCGCCAACGACCATACCACGCTGAACACATCGGTTCTCGTCCGATCACCGAAATTAAGCAGCGTCGGGCGCGGTTAGTACTTAGATGGGGGACCGCTTGGGAACACCGCGTGTTGTTGGCCTCGTCAACAACTTTTTGCCGCTTTTATATTTTTCAACGCAATCTGAATAGCATTTTTCGCTGCAAATTCAAAATTCAAATGAAAAATTTATCCAGAATTTCAATTTCGACTATTTCAAAATTATTTCTTGCACTGATTTTTTTCTTAAAGCACACGACTCCAAACCGTTTCAGTCCATTTATTTCGATTAAAAGCATTTTTAATATTGGCCGAAGGTAGCAGGACCGAAATTCCAATTCAGAGTATAAGGCCAACGCTCAGCCCTCCGACTTTCGCCAACGACCATACCACGCTGAACACATCGGTTCTCGTCCGATCACCGAAATTAAGCAGCGTCGGGCGCGGTTAGTACTTAGATGGGGACCGCTTGGGAACACCGCGTGTTGTTGGCCTCGTCAACAACTTTTTGCCGCTTTTATATTTTTCAACGCAATCTGAATAGCATTTTTCGCTGCAAATTCAAAATTCAAATGAAAAATTTATCCAGAATTTCAATTTCGACTATTTCAAAATTATTTCTTGCACTGATTTTTTTCTTAAAGCACACGACTCCAAACCGTTTCAGTCCATTTATTTCGATTAAAAGCATTTTTAATATTGGCCGAAGGTAGCAGGACCGAAATTCCAATTCAGAGTATAAGGCCAACGCTCAGCCCTCCGACTTTCGCCAACGACCATACCACGCTGAACACATCGGTTCTCGTCCGATCACCGAAATTAAGCAGCGTCGGGCGCGGTTAGTACTTAGATGGGGACCGCTTGGGAACACCGCGTGTTGTTGGCCTCGTCAACAACTTTTTGCCGCTTTTATATTTTTCAACGCAATCTGAATAGCATTTTTCGCTGCAAATTCAAAATTCAAATGAAAAATTTATCCAGAATTTCAATTTCGACTATTTCAAAATTATTTCTTGCACTGATTTTTTTCTTAAAGCACACGACTCCAAACCGTTTCAGTCCATTTATTTCGATTAAAAGCATTTTTAATATTGGCCGAAGGTAGCAGGACCGAAATTCCAATTCAGAGTATAAGGCCAACGCTCAGCCCTCCGACTTTCGCCAACGACCATACCACGCTGAACACATCGGTTCTCGTCCGATCACCGAAATTAAGCAGCGTCGGGCGCGGTTAGTACTTAGATGGGGGACCGCTTGGGAACACCGCGTGTTGTTGGCCTCGTCAACAACTTTTTGCCGCTTTTATATTTTTCAACGCAATCTGAATAGCATTTTTCGCTGCAAATTCAAAATTCAAATGAAAATTTATCCAGAATTTCAATTTCGACTATTTCAAAATTATTTCTTGCACTGATTTTTTTCTTAAAGCACACGACTCCAAACCGTTTCAGTCCATTTATTTCGATTAAAAGCATTTTTAATATTGGCCGAAGGTAGCAGGACCGAAATTCCAATTCAGAGTATAAGGCCAACGCTCAGCCCTCCGACTTTCGCCAACGACCATACCACGCTGAACACATCGGTTCTCGTCCGATCACCGAAATTAAGCAGCGTCGGGCGCGGTTAGTACTTAGATGGGGACCGCTTGGGAACACCGCGTGTTGTTGGCCTCGTCAACAACTTTTTGCCGCTTTTATATTTTTCAACGCAATCTGAATAGCATTTTTCGCTGCAAATTCAAAATTCAAATGAAAAATTTATCCAGAATTTCAATTTCGACTATTTCAAAATTATTTCTTGCACTGATTTTTTTCTTAAAGCACACGACTCCAAACCGTTTCAGTCCATTTATTTCGATTAAAAGCATTTTTAATATTGGCCGAAGGTAGCAGGACCGAAATTCCAATTCAGAGTATAAGGCCAACGCTCAGCCCTCCGACTTTCGCCAACGACCATACCACGCTGAACACATCGGTTCTCGTCCGATCACCGAAATTAAGCAGCGTCGGGCGCGGTTAGTACTTAGATGGGGGACCGCTTGGGAACACCGCGTGTTGTTGGCCTCGTCAACAACTTTTTGCCGCTTTTATATTTTTCAACGCAATCTGAATAGCATTTTTCGCTGCAAATTCAAAATTCAAATGAAAAATTTATCCAGAATTTCAATTTCGACTATTTCAAAATTATTTCTTGCACTGATTTTTTTCTTAAAGCACACGACTCCAAACCGTTTCAGTCCATTTATTTCGATTAAAAGCATTTTTAATATTGGCCGAAGGTAGCAGGACCGAAATTCCAATTCAGAGTATAAGGCCAACGCTCAGCCCTCCGACTTTCGCCAACGACCATACCACGCTGAACACATCGGTTCTCGTCCGATCACCGAAATTAAGCAGCGTCGGGCGCGGTTAGTACTTAGATGGGGACCGCTTGGGAACACCGCGTGTTGTTGGCCTCGTCAACAACTTTTTGCCGCTTTTATATTTTTCAACGCAATCTGAATAGCATTTTTCGCTGCAAATTCAAAATTCAAATGAAAAATTTATCCAGAATTTCAATTTCGACTATTTCAAAATTATTTCTTGCACTGATTTTTTTCTTAAAGCACACGACTCCAAACCGTTTCAGTCCATTTATTTCGATTAAAAGCATTTTTAATATTGGCCGAAGGTAGCAGGACCGAAATTCCAATTCAGAGTATAAGGCCAACGCTCAGCCCTCCGACTTTCGCCAACGACCATACCACGCTGAACACATCGGTTCTCGTCCGATCACCGAAATTAAGCAGCGTCGGGCGCGGTTAGTACTTAGATGGGGGACCGCTTGGGAACACCGCGTGTTGTTGGCCTCGTCAACAACTTTTTGCCGCTTTTATATTTTTCAACGCAATCTGAATAGCATTTTTCGCTGCAAATTCAAAATTCAAATGAAAAATTTATCCAGAATTTCAATTTCGACTATTTCAAAATTATTTCTTGCACTGATTTTTTTCTTAAAGCACACGACTCCAAACCGTTTCAGTCCATTTATTTCGATTAAAAGCATTTTTAATATTGGCCGAAGGTAGCAGGACCGAAATTCCAATTCAGAGTATAAGGCCAACGCTCAGCCCTCCGACTTTCGCCAACGACCATACCACGCTGAACACATCGGTTCTCGTCCGATCACCGAAATTAAGCAGCGTCGGGCGCGGTTAGTACTTAGATGGGGGACCGCTTGGGAACACCGCGTGTTGTTGGCCTCGTCAACAACTTTTTGCCGCTTTTATATTTTTCAACGCAATCTGAATAGCATTTTTCGCTGCAAATTCAAAATTCAAATGAAAAATTTATCCAGAATTTCAATTTCGACTATTTCAAAATTATTTCTTGCACTGATTTTTTTCTTAA
The DNA here is from genome assembly GCF_014743375.2 of Drosophila subpulchrella. NCBI lineage: Eukaryota > Metazoa > Arthropoda > Insecta > Diptera > Drosophilidae > Drosophila > Drosophila subpulchrella. Next base: position 10,152 of record NW_023665578.1, read on the forward strand.
AGCACACGACTCCAAACCGTTTCAGTCCATTTATTTCGATTAAAAGCATTTTTAATATTGGCCGAAGGTAGCAGGACCGAAATTCCAATTCAGAGTATAAGGCCAACGCTCAGCCCTCCGACTTTCGCCAACGACCATACCACGCTGAACACATCGGTTCTCGTCCGATCACCGAAATTAAGCAGCGTCGGGCGCGGTTAGTACTTAGATGGGGGACCGCTTGGGAACACCGCGTGTTGTTGGCCTCGTCAACAACTTTTTGCCGCTTTTATATTTTTCAACGCAATCTGAATAGCATTTTTCGCTGCAAATTCAAAATTCAAATGAAAAATTTATCCAGAATTTCAATTTCGACTATTTCAAAATTATTTCTTGCACTGATTTTTTTCTTAAAGCACACGACTCCAAACCGTTTCAGTCCATTTATTTCGATTAAAAGCATTTTTAATATTGGCCGAAGGTAGCAGGACCGAAATTCCAATTCAGAGTATAAGGCCAACGCTCAGCCCTCCGACTTTCGCCAACGACCATACCACGCTGAACACATCGGTTCTCGTCCGATCACCGAAATTAAGCAGCGTCGGGCGCGGTTAGTACTTAGATGGGGGACCGCTTGGGAACACCGCGTGTTGTTGGCCTCGTCAACAACTTTTTGCCGCTTTTATATTTTTCAACGCAATCTGAATAGCATTTTTCGCTGCAAATTCAAAATTCAAATGAAAAATTTATCCAGAATTTCAATTTCGACTATTTCAAAATTATTTCTTGCACTGATTTTTTTCTTAAAGCACACGACTCCAAACCGTTTCAGTCCATTTATTTCGATTAAAAGCATTTTTAATATTGGCCGAAGGTAGCAGGACCGAAATTCCAATTCAGAGTATAAGGCCAACGCTCAGCCCTCCGACTTTCGCCAACGACCATACCACGCTGAACACATCGGTTCTCGTCCGATCACCGAAATTAAGCAGCGTCGGGCGCGGTTAGTACTTAGATGGGGACCGCTTGGGAACACCGCGTGTTGTTGGCCTCGTCAACAACTTTTTGCCGCTTTTATATTTTTCAACGCAATCTGAATAGCATTTTTCGCTGCAAATTCAAAATTCAAATGAAAAATTTATCCAGAATTTCAATTTCGACTATTTCAAAATTATTTCTTGCACTGATTTTTTTCTTAAAGCACACGACTCCAAACCGTTTCAGTCCATTTATTTCGATTAAAAGCATTTTTAATATTGGCCGAAGGTAGCAGGACCGAAATTCCAATTCAGAGTATAAGGCCAACGCTCAGCCCTCCGACTTTCGCCAACGACCATACCACGCTGAACACATCGGTTCTCGTCCGATCACCGAAATTAAGCAGCGTCGGGCGCGGTTAGTACTTAGATGAGGGACCGCTTGGGAACACCGCGTGTTGTTGGCCTCGTCAACAACTTTTTGCCGCTTTTATATTTTTCAACGCAATCTGAATAGCATTTTTCGCTGCAAATTCAAAATTCAAATGAAAAATTTATCCAGAATTTCAATTTCGACTATTTCAAAATTATTTCTTGCACTGATTTTTTTCTTAAAGCACACGACTCCAAACCGTTTCAGTCCATTTATTTCGATTAAAAGCATTTTTAATATTGGCCGAAGGTAGCAGGACCGAAATTCCAATTCAGAGTATAAGGCCAACGCTCAGCCCTCCGACTTTCGCCAACGACCATACCACGCTGAACACATCGGTTCTCGTCCGATCACCGAAATTAAGCAGCGTCGGGCGCGGTTAGTACTTAGATGGGGGACCGCTTGGGAACACCGCGTGTTGTTGGCCTCGTCAACAACTTTTTGCCGCTTTTATATTTTTCAACGCAATCTGAATAGCATTTTTCGCTGCAAATTCAAAATTCAAATGAAAAATTTATCCAGAATTTCAATTTCGACTATTTCAAAATTATTTCTTGCACTGATTTTTTTCTTAAAGCACACGACTCCAAACCGTTTCAGTCCATTTATTTCGATTAAAAGCATTTTTAATATTGGCCGAAGGTAGCAGGACCGAAATTCCAATTCAGAGTATAAGGCCAACGCTCAGCCCTCCGACTTTCGCCAACGACCATACCACGCTGAACACATCGGTTCTCGTCCGATCACCGAAATTAAGCAGCGTCGGGCGCGGTTAGTACTTAGATGGGGGACCGCTTGGGAACACCGCGTGTTGTTGGCCTCGTCAACAACTTTTTGCCGCTTTTATATTTTTCAACGCAATCTGAATAGCATTTTTCGCTGCAAATTCAAAATTCAAATGAAAAATTTATCCAGAATTTCAATTTCGACTATTTCAAAATTATTTCTTGCACTGATTTTTTTCTTAAAGCACACGACTCCAAACCGTTTCAGTCCATTTTTTCGAAAAAGCATTTTTAATATTGGCCGAAGGTAGCAGGACCGAAATTCCAATTCAGAGTATAAGGCCAACGCTCAGCCCTCCGACTTTCGCCAACGACCATACCACGCTGAACACATCGGTTCTCGTCCGATCACCGAAATTAAGCAGCGTCGGGCGCGGTTAGTACTTAGATGGGGACCGCTTGGGAACATTGTTGTTGCCTCGTCAACAACTTTTTGCCGCTTTTATATTTTTCAACGCAATCTGAATAGCATTTTTCGCTGCAAATTCAAAATTCAAATGAAAAATTTATCCAGAATTTCAATTTCGACTATTTCAAAATTATTTCTTGCACTGATTTTTTTCTTAAAGCACACGACTCCAAACCGTTTCAGTCCATTTATTTCGATTAAAAGCATTTTTAATATTGGCCGAAGGTAGCAGGACCGAAATTCCAATTCAGAGTATAAGGCCAACGCTCAGCCCTCCGACTTTCGCCAACGACCATACCACGCTGAACACATCGGTTCTCGTCCGATCACCGAAATTAAGCAGCGTCGGGCGCGGTTAGTACTTAGATGGGGGACCGCTTGGGAACACCGCGTGTTGTTGGCCTCGTCAACAACTTTTTGCCGCTTTTATATTTTTCAACGCAATCTGAATAGCATTTTTCGCTGCAAATTCAAAATTCAAATGAAAAATTTATCCAGAATTTCAATTTCGACTATTTCAAAATTATTTCTTGCACTGATTTTTTTCTTAAAGCACACGACTCCAAACCGTTTCAGTCCATTTATTTCGATTAAAAGCATTTTTAATATTGGCCGAAGGTAGCAGGACCGAAATTCCAATTCAGAGTATAAGGCCAACGCTCAGCCCTCCGACTTTCGCCAACGACCATACCACGCTGAACACATCGGTTCTCGTCCGATCACCGAAATTAAGCAGCGTCGGGCGCGGTTAGTACTTAGATGGGGACCGCTTGGGAACACCGCGTGTTGTTGGCCTCGTCAACAACTTTTTGCCGCTTTTATATTTTTCAACGCAATCTGAATAGCATTTTTCGCTGCAAATTCAAAATTCAAATGAAAAATTTATCCAGAATTTCAATTTCGACTATTTCAAAATTATTTCTTGCACTGATTTTTTTCTTAAAGCACACGACTCCAAACCGTTTCAGTCCATTTATTTCGATTAAAAGCATTTTTAATATTGGCCGAAGGTAGCAGGACCGAAATTCCAATTCAGAGTATAAGGCCAACGCTCAGCCCTCCGACTTTCGCCAACGACCATACCACGCTGAACACATCGGTTCTCGTCCGATCACCGAAATTAAGCAGCGTCGGGCGCGGTTAGTACTTAGATGGGGGACCGCTTGGGAACACCGCGTGTTGTTGGCCTCGTCAACAACTTTTTGCCGCTTTTATATTTTTCAACGCAATCTGAATAGCATTTTTCGCTGCAAATTCAAAATTCAAATGAAAAATTTATCCAGAATTTCAATTTCGACTATTTCAAAATTATTTCTTGCACTGATTTTTTTCTTAAAGCACACGACTCCAAACCGTTTCAGTCCATTTATTTCGATTAAAAGCATTTTTAATATTGGCCGAAGGTAGCAGGACCGAAATTCCAATTCAGAGTATAAGGCCAACGCTCAGCCCTCCGACTTTCGCCAACGACCATACCACGCTGAACACATCGGTTCTCGTCCGATCACCGAAATTAAGCAGCGTCGGGCGCGGTTAGTACTTAGATGGGGGACCGCTTGGGAACACCGCGTGTTGTTGGCCTCGTCAACAACTTTTTGCCGCTTTTATATTTTTCAACGCAATCTGAATAGCATTTTTCGCTGCAAATTCAAAATTCAAATGAAAAATTTATCCAGAATTTCAATTTCGACTATTTCAAAATTATTTCTTGCACTGATTTTTTTCTTAAAGCACACGACTCCAAACCGTTTCAGTCCATTTATTTCGATTAAAAGCATTTTTAATATTGGCCGAAGGTAGCAGGACCGAAATTCCAATTCAGAGTATAAGGCCAACGCTCAGCCCTCCGACTTTCGCCAACGACCATACCACGCTGAACACATCGGTTCTCGTCCGATCACCGAAATTAAGCAGCGTCGGGCGCGGTTAGTACTTAGATGGGGGACCGCTTGGGAACACCGCGTGTTGTTGGCCTCGTCAACAACTTTTTGCCGCTTTTATATTTTTCAACGCAATCTGAATAGCATTTTTCGCTGCAAATTCAAAATTCAAATGAAAAATTTATCCAGAATTTCAATTTCGACTATTTCAAAATTATTTCTTGCACTGATTTTTTTCTTAAAGCACACGACTCCAAACCGTTTCAGTCCATTTATTTCGATTAAAAGCATTTTTAATATTGGCCGAAGGTAGCAGGACCGAAATTCCAATTCAGAGTATAAGGCCAACGCTCAGCCCTCCGACTTTCGCCAACGACCATACCACGCTGAACACATCGGTTCTCGTCCGATCACCGAAATTAAGCAGCGTCGGGCGCGGTTAGTACTTAGATGGGGGACCGCTTGGGAACACCGCGTGTTGTTGGCCTCGTCAACAACTTTTTGCCGCTTTTATATTTTTCAACGCAATCTGAATAGCATTTTTCGCTGCAAATTCAAAATTCAAATGAAAAATTTATCCAGAATTTCAATTTCGACTATTTCAAAATTATTTCTTGCACTGATTTTTTTCTTAAAGCACACGACTCCAAACCGTTTCAGTCCATTTATTTCGATTAAAAGCATTTTTAATATTGGCCGAAGGTAGCAGGACCGAAATTCCAATTCAGAGTATAAGGCCAACGCTCAGCCCTCCGACTTTCGCCAACGACCATACCACGCTGAACACATCGGTTCTCGTCCGATCACCGAAATTAAGCAGCGTCGGGCGCGGTTAGTACTTAGATGGGGGACCGCTTGGGAACACCGCGTGTTGTTGGCCTCGTCAACAACTTTTTGCCGCTTTTATATTTTTCAACGCAATCTGAATAGCATTTTTCGCTGCAAATTCAAAATTCAAATGAAAAATTTATCCAGAATTTCAATTTCGACTATTTCAAAATTATTTCTTGCACTGATTTTTTTCTTAAAGCACACGACTCCAAACCGTTTCAGTCCATTTATTTCGATTAAAAGCATTTTTAATATTGGCCGAAGGTAGCAGGACCGAAATTCCAATTCAGAGTATAAGGCCAACGCTCAGCCCTCCGACTTTCGCCAACGACCATACCACGCTGAACACATCGGTTCTCGTCCGATCACCGAAATTAAGCAGCGTCGGGCGCGGTTAGTACTTAGATGGGGGACCGCTTGGGAACACCGCGTGTTGTTGGCCTCGTCAACAACTTTTTGCCGCTTTTATATTTTTCAACGCAATCTGAATAGCATTTTTCGCTGCAAATTCAAAATTCAAATGAAAAATTTATCCAGAATTTCAATTTCGACTATTTCAAAATTATTTCTTGCACTGATTTTTTTCTTAAAGCACACGACTCCAAACCGTTTCAGTCCATTTATTTCGATTAAAAGCATTTTTAATATTGGCCGAAGGTAGCAGGACCGAAATTCCAATTCAGAGTATAAGGCCAACGCTCAGCCCTCCGACTTTCGCCAACGACCATACCACGCTGAACACATCGGTTCTCGTCCGATCACCGAAATTAAGCAGCGTCGGGCGCGGTTAGTACTTAGATGGGGGACCGCTTGGGAACACCGCGTGTTGTTGGCCTCGTCAACAACTTTTTGCCGCTTTTATATTTTTCAACGCAATCTGAATAGCATTTTTCGCTGCAAATTCAAAATTCAAATGAAAAATTTATCCAGAATTTCAATTTCGACTATTTCAAAATTATTTCTTGCACTGATTTTTTTCTTAAAGCACACGACTCCAAACCGTTTCAGTCCATTTATTTCGATTAAAAGCATTTTTAATATTGGCCGAAGGTAGCAGGACCGAAATTCCAATTCAGAGTATAAGGCCAACGCTCAGCCCTCCGACTTTCGCCAACGACCATACCACGCTGAACACATCGGTTCTCGTCCGATCACCGAAATTAAGCAGCGTCGGGCGCGGTTAGTACTTAGATGGGGGACCGCTTGGGAACACCGCGTGTTGTTGGCCTCGTCAACAACTTTTTGCCGCTTTTATATTTTTCAACGCAATCTGAATAGCATTTTTCGCTGCAAATTCAAAATTCAAATGAAAAATTTATCCAGAATTTCAATTTCGACTATTTCAAAATTATTTCTTGCACTGATTTTTTTCTTAAAGCACACGACTCCAAACCGTTTCAGTCCATTTATTTCGATTAAAAGCATTTTTAATATTGGCCGAAGGTAGCAGGACCGAAATTCCAATTCAGAGTATAAGGCCAACGCTCAGCCCTCCGACTTTCGCCAACGACCATACCACGCTGAACACATCGGTTCTCGTCCGATCACCGAAATTAAGCAGCGTCGGGCGCGGTTAGTACTTAGATGGGGGACCGCTTGGGAACACCGCGTGTTGTTGGCCTCGTCAACAACTTTTTGCCGCTTTTATATTTTTCAACGCAATCTGAATAGCATTTTTCGCTGCAAATTCAAAATTCAAATGAAAAATTTATCCAGAATTTCAATTTCGACTATTTCAAAATTATTTCTTGCACTGATTTTTTTCTTAAAGCACACGACTCCAAACCGTTTCAGTCCATTTATTTCGATTAAAAGCATTTTTAATATTGGCCGAAGGTAGCAGGACCGAAATTCCAATTCAGAGTATAAGGCCAACGCTCAGCCCTCCGACTTTCGCCAACGACCATACCACGCTGAACACATCGGTTCTCGTCCGATCACCGAAATTAAGCAGCGTCGGGCGCGGTTAGTACTTAGATGGGGGACCGCTTGGGAACACCGCGTGTTGTTGGCCTCGTCAACAACTTTTTGCCGCTTTTATATTTTTCAACGCAATCTGAATAGCATTTTTCGCTGCAAATTCAAAATTCAAATGAAAAATTTATCCAGAATTTCAATTTCGACTATTTCAAAATTATTTCTTGCACTGATTTTTTTCTTAAAGCACACGACTCCAAACCGTTTCAGTCCATTTATTTCGATTAAAAGCATTTTTAATATTGGCCGAAGGTAGCAGGACCGAAATTCCAATTCAGAGTATAAGGCCAACGCTCAGCCCTCCGACTTTCGCCAACGACCATACCACGCTGAACACATCGGTTCTCGTCCGATCACCGAAATTAAGCAGCGTCGGGCGCGGTTAGTACTTAGATGGGGGACCGCTTGGGAACACCGCGTGTTGTTGGCCTCGTCAACAACTTTTTGCCGCTTTTATATTTTTCAACGCAATCTGAATAGCATTTTTCGCTGCAAATTCAAAATTCAAATGAAAAATTTATCCAGAATTTCAATTTCGACTATTTCAAAATTATTTCTTGCACTGATTTTTTTCTTAAAGCACACGACTCCAAACCGTTTCAGTCCATTTATTTCGATTAAAAGCATTTTTAATATTGGCCGAAGGTAGCAGGACCGAAATTCCAATTCAGAGTATAAGGCCAACGCTCAGCCCTCCGACTTTCGCCAACGACCATACCACGCTGAACACATCGGTTCTCGTCCGATCACCGAAATTAAGCAGCGTCGGGCGCGGTTAGTACTTAGATGGGGGACCGCTTGGGAACACCGCGTGTTGTTGGCCTCGTCAACAACTTTTTGCCGCTTTTATATTTTTCAACGCAATCTGAATAGCATTTTTCGCTGCAAATTCAAAATTCAAATGAAAAATTTATCCAGAATTTCAATTTCGACTATTTCAAAATTATTTCTTGCACTGATTTTTTTCTTAAAGCACACGACTCCAAACCGTTTCAGTCCATTTATTTCGATTAAAAGCATTTTTAATATTGGCCGAAGGTAGCAGGACCGAAATTCCAATTCAGAGTATAAGGCCAACGCTCAGCCCTCCGACTTTCGCCAACGACCATACCACGCTGAACACATCGGTTCTCGTCCGATCACCGAAATTAAGCAGCGTCGGGCGCGGTTAGTACTTAGATGGGGGACCGCTTGGGAACACCGCGTGTTGTTGGCCTCGTCAACAACTTTTTGCCGCTTTTATATTTTTCAACGCAATCTGAATAGCATTTTTCGCTGCAAATTCAAAATTCAAATGAAAAATTTATCCAGAATTTCAATTTCGACTATTTCAAAATTATTTCTTGCACTGATTTTTTTCTTAAAGCACACGACTCCAAACCGTTTCAGTCCATTTATTTCGATTAAAAGCATTTTTAATATTGGCCGAAGGTAGCAGGACCGAAATTCCAATTCAGAGTATAAGGCCAACGCTCAGCCCTCCGACTTTCGCCAACGACCATACCACGCTGAACACATCGGTTCTCGTCCGATCACCGAAATTAAGCAGCGTCGGGCGCGGTTAGTACTTAGATGGGGACCGCTTGGGAACACCGCGTGTTGTTGGCCTCGTCAACAACTTTTTGCCGCTTTTATATTTTTCAACGCAATCTGAATAGCATTTTTCGCTGCAAATTCAAAATTCAAATGAAAAATTTATCCAGAATTTCAATTTCGACTATTTCAAAATTATTTCTTGCACTGATTTTTTTCTTAAAGCACACGACTCCAAACCGTTTCAGTCCATTTATTTCGATTAAAAGCATTTTTAATATTGGCCGAAGGTAGCAGGACCGAAATTCCAATTCAGAGTATAAGGCCAACGCTCAGCCCTCCGACTTTCGCCAACGACCATACCACGCTGAACACATCGGTTCTCGTCCGATCACCGAAATTAAGCAGCGTCGGGCGCGGTTAGTACTTAGATGGGGGACCGCTTGGGAACACCGCGTGTTGTTGGCCTCGTCAACAACTTTTTGCCGCTTTTATATTTTTCAACGCAATCTGAATAGCATTTTTCGCTGCAAATTCAAAATTCAAATGAAAAATTTATCCAGAATTTCAATTTCGACTATTTCAAAATTATTTCTTGCACTGATTTTTTTCTTAAAGCACACGACTCCAAACCGTTTCAGTCCATTTATTTCGATTAAAAGCATTTTTAATATTGGCCGAAGGTAGCAGGACCGAAATTCCAATTCAGAGTATAAGGCCAACGCTCAGCCCTCCGACTTTCGCCAACGACCATACCACGCTGAACACATCGGTTCTCGTCCGATCACCGAAATTAAGCAGCGTCGGGCGCGGTTAGTACTTAGATGGGGGACCGCTTGGGAACACCGCGTGTTGTTGGCCTCGTCAACAACTTTTTGCCGCTTTTATATTTTTCAACGCAATCTGAATAGCATTTTTCGCTGCAAATTCAAAATTCAAATGAAAAATTTATCCAGAATTTCAATTTCGACTATTTCAAAATTATTTCTTGCACTGATTTTTTTCTTAAAGCACACGACTCCAAACCGTTTCAGTCCATTTATTTCGATTAAAAGCATTTTTAATATTGGCCGAAGGTAGCAGGACCGAAATTCCAATTCAGAGTATAAGGCCAACGCTCAGCCCTCCGACTTTCGCCAACGACCATACCACGCTGAACACATCGGTTCTCGTCCGATCACCGAAATTAAGCAGCGTCGGGCGCGGTTAGTACTTAGATGGGGGACCGCTTGGGAACACCGCGTGTTGTTGGCCTCGTCAACAACTTTTTGCCGCTTTTATATTTTTCAACGCAATCTGAATAGCATTTTTCGCTGCAAATTCAAAATTCAAATGAAAAATTTATCCAGAATTTCAATTTCGACTATTTCAAAATTATTTCTTGCACTGATTTTTTTCTTAAAGCACACGACTCCAAACCGTTTCAGTCCATTTATTTCGATTAAAAGCATTTTTAATATTGGCCGAAGGTAGCAGGACCGAAATTCCAATTCAGAGTATAAGGCCAACGCTCAGCCCTCCGACTTTCGCCAACGACCATACCACGCTGAACACATCGGTTCTCGTCCGATCACCGAAATTAAGCAGCGTCGGGCGCGGTTAGTACTTAGATGGGGGACCGCTTGGGAACACCGCGTGTTGTTGGCCTCGTCAACAACTTTTTGCCGCTTTTATATTTTTCAACGCAATCTGAATAGCATTTTTCGCTGCAAATTCAAAATTCAAATGAAAAATTTATCCAGAATTTCAATTTCGACTATTTCAAAATTATTTCTTGCACTGATTTTTTTCTTAAAGCACACGACTCCAAACCGTTTCAGTCCATTTATTTCGATTAAAAGCATTTTTAATATTGGCCGAAGGTAGCAGGACCGAAATTCCAATTCAGAGTATAAGGCCAACGCTCAGCCCTCCGACTTTCGCCAACGACCATACCACGCTGAACACATCGGTTCTCGTCCGATCACCGAAATTAAGCAGCGTCGGGCGCGGTTAGTACTTAGATGGGGGACCGCTTGGGAACACCGCGTGTTGTTGGCCTCGTCAACAACTTTTTGCCGCTTTTATATTTTTCAACGCAATCTGAATAGCATTTTTCGCTGCAAATTCAAAATTCAAATGAAAAATTTATCCAGAATTTCAATTTCGACTATTTCAAAATTATTTCTTGCACTGATTTTTTTCTTAAAGCACACGACTCCAAACCGTTTCAGTCCATTTATTTCGATTAAAAGCATTTTTAATATTGGCCGAAGGTAGCAGGACCGAAATTCCAATTCAGAGTATAAGGCCAACGCTCAGCCCTCCGACTTTCGCCAACGACCATACCACGCTGAACACATCGGTTCTCGTCCGATCACCGAAATTAAGCAGCGTCGGGCGCGGTTAGTACTTAGATGGGGGACCGCTTGGGAACACCGCGTGTTGTTGGCCTCGTCAACAACTTTTTGCCGCTTTTATATTTTTCAACGCAATCTGAATAGCATTTTTCGCTGCAAATTCAAAATTCAAATGAAAAATTTATCCAGAATTTCAATTTCGACTATTTCAAAATTATTTCTTGCACTGATTTTTTTCTTAAAGCACACGACTCCAAACCGTTTCAGTCCATTTATTTCGATTAAAAGCATTTTTAATATTGGCCGAAGGTAGCAGGACCGAAATTCCAATTCAGAGTATAAGGCCAACGCTCAGCCCTCCGACTTTCGCCAACGACCATACCACGCTGAACACATCGGTTCTCGTCCGATCACCGAAATTAAGCAGCGTCGGGCGCGGTTAGTACTTAGATGGGGACCGCTTGGGAACACCGCGTGTTGTTGGCCTCGTCAACAACTTTTTGCCGCTTTTATATTTTTCAACGCAATCTGAATAGCATTTTTCGCTGCAAATTCAAAATTCAAATGAAAAATTTATCCAGAATTTCAATTTCGACTATTTCAAAATTATTTCTTGCACTGATTTTTTTCTTAAAGCACACGACTCCAAACCGTTTCAGTCCATTTATTTCGATTAAAAGCATTTTTAATATTGGCCGAAGGTAGCAGGACCGAAATTCCAATTCAGAGTATAAGGCCAACGCTCAGCCCTCCGACTTTCGCCAACGACCATACCACGCTGAACACATCGGTTCTCGTCCGATCACCGAAATTAAGCAGCGTCGGGCGCGGTTAGTACTTAGATGGGGGACCGCTTGGGAACACCGCGTGTTGTTGGCCTCGTCAACAACTTTTTGCCGCTTTTATATTTTTCAACGCAATCTGAATAGCATTTTTCGCTGCAAATTCAAAATTCAAATGAAAAATTTATCCAGAATTTCAATTTCGACTATTTCAAAATTATTTCTTGCACTGATTTTTTTCTTAAAGCACACGACTCCAAACCGTTTCAGTCCATTTATTTCGATTAAAAGCATTTTTAATATTGGCCGAAGGTAGCAGGACCGAAATTCCAATTCAGAGTATAAGGCCAACGCTCAGCCCTCCGACTTTCGCCAACGACCATACCACGCTGAACACATCGGTTCTCGTCCGATCACCGAAATTAAGCAGCGTCGGGCGCGGTTAGTACTTAGATGGGGGACCGCTTGGGAACACCGCGTGTTGTTGGCCTCGTCAACAACTTTTTGCCGCTTTTATATTTTTCAACGCAATCTGAATAGCATTTTTCGCTGCAAATTCAAAATTCAAATGAAAAATTTATCCAGAATTTCAATTTCGACTATTTCAAAATTATTTCTTGCACTGATTTTTTTCTTAAAGCACACGACTCCAAACCGTTTCAGTCCATTTATTTCGATTAAAAGCATTTTTAATATTGGCCGAAGGTAGCAGGACCGAAATTCCAATTCAGAGTATAAGGCCAACGCTCAGCCCTCCGACTTTCGCCAACGACCATACCACGCTGAACACATCGGTTCTCGTCCGATCACCGAAATTAAGCAGCGTCGGGCGCGGTTAGTACTTAGATGGGGACCGCTTGGGAACACCGCGTGTTGTTGGCCTCGTCAACAACTTTTTGCCGCTTTTATATTTTTCAACGCAATCTGAATAGCATTTTTCGCTGCAAATTCAAAATTCAAATGAAAAATTTATCCAGAATTTCAATTTCGACTATTTCAAAATTATTTCTTGCACTGATTTTTTTCTTAAAGCACACGACTCCAAACCGTTTCAGTCCATTTATTTCGATTAAAAGCATTTTTAATATTGGCCGAAGGTAGCAGGACCGAAATTCCAATTCAGAGTATAAGGCCAACGCTCAGCCCTCCGACTTTCGCCAACGACCATACCACGCTGAACACATCGGTTCTCGTCCGATCACCGAAATTAAGCAGCGTCGGGCGCGGTTAGTACTTAGATGGGGGACCGCTTGGGAACACCGCGTGTTGTTGGCCTCGTCAACAACTTTTTGCCGCTTTTATATTTTTCAACGCAATCTGAATAGCATTTTTCGCTGCAAATTCAAAATTCAAATGAAAAATTTATCCAGAATTTCAATTTCGACTATTTCAAAATTATTTCTTGCACTGATTTTTTTCTTAAAGCACACGACTCCAAACCGTTTCAGTCCATTTATTTCGATTAAAAGCATTTTTAATATTGGCCGAAGGTAGCAGGACCGAAATTCCAATTCAGAGTATAAGGCCAACGCTCAGCCCTCCGACTTTCGCCAACGACCATACCACGCTGAACACATCGGTTCTCGTCCGATCACCGAAATTAAGCAGCGTCGGGCGCGGTTAGTACTTAGATGGGGGACCGCTTGGGAACACCGCGTGTTGTTGGCCTCGTCAACAACTTTTTGCCGCTTTTATATTTTTCAACGCAATCTGAATAGCATTTTTCGCTGCAAATTCAAAATTCAAATGAAAAATTTATCCAGAATTTCAATTTCGACTATTTCAAAATTATTTCTTGCACTGATTTTTTTCTTAAAGCACACGACTCCAAACCGTTTCAGTCCATTTATTTCGATTAAAAGCATTTTTAATATTGGCCGAAGGTAGCAGGACCGAAATTCCAATTCAGAGTATAAGGCCAACGCTCAGCCCTCCGACTTTCGCCAACGACCATACCACGCTGAACACATCGGTTCTCGTCCGATCACCGAAATTAAGCAGCGTCGGGCGCGGTTAGTACTTAGATGGGGGACCGCTTGGGAACACCGCGTGTTGTTGGCCTCGTCAACAACTTTTTGCCGCTTTTATATTTTTCAACGCAATCTGAATAGCATTTTTCGCTGCAAATTCAAAATTCAAATGAAAAATTTATCCAGAATTTCAATTTCGACTATTTCAAAATTATTTCTTGCACTGATTTTTTTCTTAAAGCACACGACTCCAAACCGTTTCAGTCCATTTATTTCGATTAAAAGCATTTTTAATATTGGCCGAAGGTAGCAGGACCGAAATTCCAATTCAGAGTATAAGGCCAACGCTCAGCCCTCCGACTTTCGCCAACGACCATACCACGCTGAACACATCGGTTCTCGTCCGATCACCGAAATTAAGCAGCGTCGGGCGCGGTTAGTACTTAGATGGGGGACCGCTTGGGAACACCGCGTGTTGTTGGCCTCGTCAACAACTTTTTGCCGCTTTTATATTTTTCAACGCAATCTGAATAGCATTTTTCGCTGCAAATTCAAAATTCAAATGAAAAATTTATCCAGAATTTCAATTTCGACTATTTCAAAATTATTTCTTGCACTGATTTTTTTCTTAAAGCACACGACTCCAAACCGTTTCAGTCCATTTATTTCGATTAAAAGCATTTTTAATATTGGCCGAAGGTAGCAGGACCGAAATTCCAATTCAGAGTATAAGGCCAACGCTCAGCCCTCCGACTTTCGCCAACGACCATACCACGCTGAACACATCGGTTCTCGTCCGATCACCGAAATTAAGCAGCGTCGGGCGCGGTTAGTACTTAGATGGGGGACCGCTTGGGAACACCGCGTGTTGTTGGCCTCGTCAACAACTTTTTGCCGCTTTTATATTTTTCAACGCAATCTGAATAGCATTTTTCGCTGCAAATTCAAAATTCAAATGAAAAATTTATCCAGAATTTCAATTTCGACTATTTCAAAATTATTTCTTGCACTGATTTTTTTCTTAAAGCACACGACTCCAAACCGTTTCAGTCCATTTATTTCGATTAAAAGCATTTTTAATATTGGCCGAAGGTAGCAGGACCGAAATTCCAATTCAGAGTATAAGGCCAACGCTCAGCCCTCCGACTTTCGCCAACGACCATACCACGCTGAACACATCGGTTCTCGTCCGATCACCGAAATTAAGCAGCGTCGGGCGCGGTTAGTACTTAGATGGGGGACCGCTTGGGAACACCGCGTGTTGTTGGCCTCGTCAACAACTTTTTGCCGCTTTTATATTTTTCAACGCAATCTGAATAGCATTTTTCGCTGCAAATTCAAAATTCAAATGAAAAATTTATCCAGAATTTCAATTTCGACTATTTCAAAATTATTTCTTGCACTGATTTTTTTCTTAAAGCACACGACTCCAAACCGTTTCAGTCCATTTATTTCGATTAAAAGCATTTTTAATATTGGCCGAAGGTAGCAGGACCGAAATTCCAATTCAGAGTATAAGGCCAACGCTCAGCCCTCCGACTTTCGCCAACGACCATACCACGCTGAACACATCGGTTCTCGTCCGATCACCGAAATTAAGCAGCGTCGGGCGCGGTTAGTACTTAGATGGGGGACCGCTTGGGAACACCGCGTGTTGTTGGCCTCGTCAACAACTTTTTGCCGCTTTTATATTTTTCAACGCAATCTGAATAGCATTTTTCGCTGCAAATTCAAAATTCAAATGAAAAATTTATCCAGAATTTCAATTTCGACTATTTCAAAATTATTTCTTGCACTGATTTTTTTCTTAAAGCACACGACTCCAAACCGTTTCAGTCCATTTATTTCGATTAAAAGCATTTTTAATATTGGCCGAAGGTAGCAGGACCGAAATTCCAATTCAGAGTATAAGGCCAACGCTCAGCCCTCCGACTTTCGCCAACGACCATACCACGCTGAACACATCGGTTCTCGTCCGATCACCGAAATTAAGCAGCGTCGGGCGCGGTTAGTACTTAGATGGGGGACCGCTTGGGAACACCGCGTGTTGTTGGCCTCGTCAACAACTTTTTGCCGCTTTTATATTTTTCAACGCAATCTGAATAGCATTTTTCGCTGCAAATTCAAAATTCAAATGAAAAATTTATCCAGAATTTCAATTTCGACTATTTCAAAATTATTTCTTGCACTGATTTTTTTCTTAAAGCACACGACTCCAAACCGTTTCAGTCCATTTATTTCGATTAAAAGCATTTTTAATATTGGCCGAAGGTAGCAGGACCGAAATTCCAATTCAGAGTATAAGGCCAACGCTCAGCCCTCCGACTTTCGCCAACGACCATACCACGCTGAACACATCGGTTCTCGTCCGATCACCGAAATTAAGCAGCGTCGGGCGCGGTTAGTACTTAGATGGGGGACCGCTTGGGAACACCGCGTGTTGTTGGCCTCGTCAACAACTTTTTGCCGCTTTTATATTTTTCAACGCAATCTGAATAGCATTTTTCGCTGCAAATTCAAAATTCAAATGAAAAATTTATCCAGAATTTCAATTTCGACTATTTCAAAATTATTTCTTGCACTGATTTTTTTCTTAAAGCACACGACTCCAAACCGTTTCAGTCCATTTATTTCGATTAAAAGCATTTTTAATATTGGCCGAAGGTAGCAGGACCGAAATTCCAATTCAGAGTATAAGGCCAACGCTCAGCCCTCCGACTTTCGCCAACGACCATACCACGCTGAACACATCGGTTCTCGTCCGATCACCGAAATTAAGCAGCGTCGGGCGCGGTTAGTACTTAGATGGGGGACCGCTTGGGAACACCGCGTGTTGTTGGCCTCGTCAACAACTTTTTGCCGCTTTTATATTTTTCAACGCAATCTGAATAGCATTTTTCGCTGCAAATTCAAAATTCAAATGAAAAATTTATCCAGAATTTCAATTTCGACTATTTCAAAATTATTTCTTGCACTGATTTTTTTCTTAAAGCACACGACTCCAAACCGTTTCAGTCCATTTATTTCGATTAAAAGCATTTTTAATATTGGCCGAAGGTAGCAGGACCGAAATTCCAATTCAGAGTATAAGGCCAACGCTCAGCCCTCCGACTTTCGCCAACGACCATACCACGCTGAACACATCGGTTCTCGTCCGATCACCGAAATTAAGCAGCGTCGGGCGCGGTTAGTACTTAGATGGGGGACCGCTTGGGAACACCGCGTGTTGTTGGCCTCGTCAACAACTTTTTGCCGCTTTTATATTTTTCAACGCAATCTGAATAGCATTTTTCGCTGCAAATTCAAAATTCAAATGAAAAATTTATCCAGAATTTCAATTTCGACTATTTCAAAATTATTTCTTGCACTGATTTTTTTCTTAAAGCACACGACTCCAAACCGTTTCAGTCCATTTATTTCGATTAAAAGCATTTTTAATATTGGCCGAAGGTAGCAGGACCGAAATTCCAATTCAGAGTATAAGGCCAACGCTCAGCCCTCCGACTTTCGCCAACGACCATACCACGCTGAACACATCGGTTCTCGTCCGATCACCGAAATTAAGCAGCGTCGGGCGCGGTTAGTACTTAGATGGGGGACCGCTTGGGAACACCGCGTGTTGTTGGCCTCGTCAACAACTTTTTGCCGCTTTTATATTTTTCAACGCAATCTGAATAGCATTTTTCGCTGCAAATTCAAAATTCAAATGAAAAATTTATCCAGAATTTCAATTTCGACTATTTCAAAATTATTTCTTGCACTGATTTTTTTCTTAAAGCACACGACTCCAAACCGTTTCAGTCCATTTATTTCGATTAAAAGCATTTTTAATATTGGCCGAAGGTAGCAGGACCGAAATTCCAATTCAGAGTATAAGGCCAACGCTCAGCCCTCCGACTTTCGCCAACGACCATACCACGCTGAACACATCGGTTCTCGTCCGATCACCGAAATTAAGCAGCGTCGGGCGCGGTTAGTACTTAGATGGGGGACCGCTTGGGAACACCGCGTGTTGTTGGCCTCGTCAACAACTTTTTGCCGCTTTTATATTTTTCAACGCAATCTGAATAGCATTTTTCGCTGCAAATTCAAAATTCAAATGAAAAATTTATCCAGAATTTCAATTTCGACTATTTCAAAATTATTTCTTGCACTGATTTTTTTCTTAAAGCACACGACTCCAAACCGTTTCAGTCCATTTATTTCGATTAAAAGCATTTTTAATATTGGCCGAAGGTAGCAGGACCGAAATTCCAATTCAGAGTATAAGGCCAACGCTCAGCCCTCCGACTTTCGCCAACGACCATACCACGCTGAACACATCGGTTCTCGTCCGATCACCGAAATTAAGCAGCGTCGGGCGCGGTTAGTACTTAGATGGGGGACCGCTTGGGAACACCGCGTGTTGTTGGCCTCGTCAACAACTTTTTGCCGCTTTTATATTTTTCAACGCAATCTGAATAGCATTTTTCGCTGCAAATTCAAAATTCAAATGAAAAATTTATCCAGAATTTCAATTTCGACTATTTCAAAATTATTTCTTGCACTGATTTTTTTCTTAAAGCACACGACTCCAAACCGTTTCAGTCCATTTATTTCGATTAAAAGCATTTTTAATATTGGCCGAAGGTAGCAGGACCGAAATTCCAATTCAGAGTATAAGGCCAACGCTCAGCCCTCCGACTTTCGCCAACGACCATACCACGCTGAACACATCGGTTCTCGTCCGATCACCGAAATTAAGCAGCGTCGGGCGCGGTTAGTACTTAGATGGGGGACCGCTTGGGAACACCGCGTGTTGTTGGCCTCGTCAACAACTTTTTGCCGCTTTTATATTTTTCAACGCAATCTGAATAGCATTTTTCGCTGCAAATTCAAAATTCAAATGAAAAATTTATCCAGAATTTCAATTTCGACTATTTCAAAATTATTTCTTGCACTGATTTTTTTCTTAAAGCACACGACTCCAAACCGTTTCAGTCCATTTATTTCGATTAAAAGCATTTTTAATATTGGCCGAAGGTAGCAGGACCGAAATTCCAATTCAGAGTATAAGGCCAACGCTCAGCCCTCCGACTTTCGCCAACGACCATACCACGCTGAACACATCGGTTCTCGTCCGATCACCGAAATTAAGCAGCGTCGGGCGCGGTTAGTACTTAGATGGGGACCGCTTGGGAACACCGCGTGTTGTTGGCCTCGTCAACAACTTTTTGCCGCTTTTATATTTTTCAACGCAATCTGAATAGCATTTTTCGCTGCAAATTCAAAATTCAAATGAAAAATTTATCCAGAATTTCAATTTCGACTATTTCAAAATTATTTCTTGCACTGATTTTTTTCTTAAAGCACACGACTCCAAACCGTTTCAGTCCATTTATTTCGATTAAAAGCATTTTTAATATTGGCCGAAGGTAGCAGGACCGAAATTCCAATTCAGAGTATAAGGCCAACGCTCAGCCCTCCGACTTTCGCCAACGACCATACCACGCTGAACACATCGGTTCTCGTCCGATCACCGAAATTAAGCAGCGTCGGGCGCGGTTAGTACTTAGATGGGGGACCGCTTGGGAACACCGCGTGTTGTTGGCCTCGTCAACAACTTTTTGCCGCTTTTATATTTTTCAACGCAATCTGAATAGCATTTTTCGCTGCAAATTCAAAATTCAAATGAAAAATTTATCCAGAATTTCAATTTCGACTATTTCAAAATTATTTCTTGCACTGATTTTTTTCTTAAAGCACACGACTCCAAACCGTTTCAGTCCATTTATTTCGATTAAAAGCATTTTTAATATTGGCCGAAGGTAGCAGGACCGAAATTCCAATTCAGAGTATAAGGCCAACGCTCAGCCCTCCGACTTTCGCCAACGACCATACCACGCTGAACACATCGGTTCTCGTCCGATCACCGAAATTAAGCAGCGTCGGGCGCGGTTAGTACTTAGATGGGGGACCGCTTGGGAACACCGCGTGTTGTTGGCCTCGTCAACAACTTTTTGCCGCTTTTATATTTTTCAACGCAATCTGAATAGCATTTTTCGCTGCAAATTCAAAATTCAAATGAAAAATTTATCCAGAATTTCAATTTCGACTATTTCAAAATTATTTCTTGCACTGATTTTTTTCTTAAAGCACACGACTCCAAACCGTTTCAGTCCATTTATTTCGATTAAAAGCATTTTTAATATTGGCCGAAGGTAGCAGGACCGAAATTCCAATTCAGAGTATAAGGCCAACGCTCAGCCCTCCGACTTTCGCCAACGACCATACCACGCTGAACACATCGGTTCTCGTCCGATCACCGAAATTAAGCAGCGTCGGGCGCGGTTAGTACTTAGATGGGGACCGCTTGGGAACACCGCGTGTTGTTGGCCTCGTCAACAACTTTTTGCCGCTTTTATATTTTTCAACGCAATCTGAATAGCATTTTTCGCTGCAAATTCAAAATTCAAATGAAAAATTTATCCAGAATTTCAATTTCGACTATTTCAAAATTATTTCTTGCACTGATTTTTTTCTTAAAGCACACGACTCCAAACCGTTTCAGTCCATTTATTTCGATTAAAAGCATTTTTAATATTGGCCGAAGGTAGCAGGACCGAAATTCCAATTCAGAGTATAAGGCCAACGCTCAGCCCTCCGACTTTCGCCAACGACCATACCACGCTGAACACATCGGTTCTCGTCCGATCACCGAAATTAAGCAGCGTCGGGCGCGGTTAGTACTTAGATGGGGGACCGCTTGGGAACACCGCGTGTTGTTGGCCTCGTCAACAACTTTTTGCCGCTTTTATATTTTTCAACGCAATCTGAATAGCATTTTTCGCTGCAAATTCAAAATTCAAATGAAAAATTTATCCAGAATTTCAATTTCGACTATTTCAAAATTATTTCTTGCACTGATTTTTTTCTTAAAGCACACGACTCCAAACCGTTTCAGTCCATTTATTTCGATTAAAAGCATTTTTAATATTGGCCGAAGGTAGCAGGACCGAAATTCCAATTCAGAGTATAAGGCCAACGCTCAGCCCTCCGACTTTCGCCAACGACCATACCACGCTGAACACATCGGTTCTCGTCCGATCACCGAAATTAAGCAGCGTCGGGCGCGGTTAGTACTTAGATGGGGGACCGCTTGGGAACACCGCGTGTTGTTGGCCTCGTCAACAACTTTTTGCCGCTTTTATATTTTTCAACGCAATCTGAATAGCATTTTTCGCTGCAAATTCAAAATTCAAATGAAAAATTTATCCAGAATTTCAATTTCGACTATTTCAAAATTATTTCTTGCACTGATTTTTTTCTTAAAGCACACGACTCCAAACCGTTTCAGTCCATTTATTTCGATTAAAAGCATTTTTAATATTGGCCGAAGGTAGCAGGACCGAAATTCCAATTCAGAGTATAAGGCCAACGCTCAGCCCTCCGACTTTCGCCAACGACCATACCACGCTGAACACATCGGTTCTCGTCCGATCACCGAAATTAAGCAGCGTCGGGCGCGGTTAGTACTTAGATGGGGGACCGCTTGGGAACACCGCGTGTTGTTGGCCTCGTCAACAACTTTTTGCCGCTTTTATATTTTTCAACGCAATCTGAATAGCATTTTTCGCTGCAAATTCAAAATTCAAATGAAAAATTTATCCAGAATTTCAATTTCGACTATTTCAAAATTATTTCTTGCACTGATTTTTTTCTTAAAGCACACGACTCCAAACCGTTTCAGTCCATTTATTTCGATTAAAAGCATTTTTAATATTGGCCGAAGGTAGCAGGACCGAAATTCCAATTCAGAGTATAAGGCCAACGCTCAGCCCTCCGACTTTCGCCAACGACCATACCACGCTGAACACATCGGTTCTCGTCCGATCACCGAAATTAAGCAGCGTCGGGCGCGGTTAGTACTTAGATGGGGGACCGCTTGGGAACACCGCGTGTTGTTGGCCTCGTCAACAACTTTTTGCCGCTTTTATATTTTTCAACGCAATCTGAATAGCATTTTTCGCTGCAAATTCAAAATTCAAATGAAAAATTTATCCAGAATTTCAATTTCGACTATTTCAAAATTATTTCTTGCACTGATTTTTTTCTTAAAGCACACGACTCCAAACCGTTTCAGTCCATTTATTTCGATTAAAAGCATTTTTAATATTGGCCGAAGGTAGCAGGACCGAAATTCCAATTCAGAGTATAAGGCCAACGCTCAGCCCTCCGACTTTCGCCAACGACCATACCACGCTGAACACATCGGTTCTCGTCCGATCACCGAAATTAAGCAGCGTCGGGCGCGGTTAGTACTTAGATGGGGGACCGCTTGGGAACACCGCGTGTTGTTGGCCTCGTCAACAACTTTTTGCCGCTTTTATATTTTTCAACGCAATCTGAATAGCATTTTTCGCTGCAAATTCAAAATTCAAATGAAAAATTTATCCAGAATTTCAATTTCGACTATTTCAAAATTATTTCTTGCACTGATTTTTTTCTTAAAGCACACGACTCCAAACCGTTTCAGTCCATTTATTTCGATTAAAAGCATTTTTAATATTGGCCGAAGGTAGCAGGACCGAAATTCCAATTCAGAGTATAAGGCCAACGCTCAGCCCTCCGACTTTCGCCAACGACCATACCACGCTGAACACATCGGTTCTCGTCCGATCACCGAAATTAAGCAGCGTCGGGCGCGGTTAGTACTTAGATGGGGGACCGCTTGGGAACACCGCGTGTTGTTGGCCTCGTCAACAACTTTTTGCCGCTTTTATATTTTTCAACGCAATCTGAATAGCATTTTTCGCTGCAAATTCAAAATTCAAATGAAAAATTTATCCAGAATTTCAATTTCGACTATTTCAAAATTATTTCTTGCACTGATTTTTTTCTTAAAGCACACGACTCCAAACCGTTTCAGTCCATTTATTTCGATTAAAAGCATTTTTAATATTGGCCGAAGGTAGCAGGACCGAAATTCCAATTCAGAGTATAAGGCCAACGCTCAGCCCTCCGACTTTCGCCAACGACCATACCACGCTGAACACATCGGTTCTCGTCCGATCACCGAAATTAAGCAGCGTCGGGCGCGGTTAGTACTTAGATGGGGGACCGCTTGGGAACACCGCGTGTTGTTGGCCTCGTCAACAACTTTTTGCCGCTTTTATATTTTTCAACGCAATCTGAATAGCATTTTTCGCTGCAAATTCAAAATTCAAATGAAAAATTTATCCAGAATTTCAATTTCGACTATTTCAAAATTATTTCTTGCACTGATTTTTTTCTTAAAGCACACGACTCCAAACCGTTTCAGTCCATTTATTTCGATTAAAAGCATTTTTAATATTGGCCGAAGGTAGCAGGACCGAAATTCCAATTCAGAGTATAAGGCCAACGCTCAGCCCTCCGACTTTCGCCAACGACCATACCACGCTGAACACATCGGTTCTCGTCCGATCACCGAAATTAAGCAGCGTCGGGCGCGGTTAGTACTTAGATGGGGGACCGCTTGGGAACACCGCGTGTTGTTGGCCTCGTCAACAACTTTTTGCCGCTTTTATATTTTTCAACGCAATCTGAATAGCATTTTTCGCTGCAAATTCAAAATTCAAATGAAAAATTTATCCAGAATTTCAATTTCGACTATTTCAAAATTATTTCTTGCACTGATTTTTTTCTTAAAGCACACGACTCCAAACCGTTTCAGTCCATTTATTTCGATTAAAAGCATTTTTAATATTGGCCGAAGGTAGCAGGACCGAAATTCCAATTCAGAGTATAAGGCCAACGCTCAGCCCTCCGACTTTCGCCAACGACCATACCACGCTGAACACATCGGTTCTCGTCCGATCACCGAAATTAAGCAGCGTCGGGCGCGGTTAGTACTTAGATGGGGGACCGCTTGGGAACACCGCGTGTTGTTGGCCTCGTCAACAACTTTTTGCCGCTTTTATATTTTTCAACGCAATCTGAATAGCATTTTTCGCTGCAAATTCAAAATTCAAATGAAAAATTTATCCAGAATTTCAATTTCGACTATTTCAAAATTATTTCTTGCACTGATTTTTTTCTTAAAGCACACGACTCCAAACCGTTTCAGTCCATTTATTTCGATTAAAAGCATTTTTAATATTGGCCGAAGGTAGCAGGACCGAAATTCCAATTCAGAGTATAAGGCCAACGCTCAGCCCTCCGACTTTCGCCAACGACCATACCACGCTGAACACATCGGTTCTCGTCCGATCACCGAAATTAAGCAGCGTCGGGCGCGGTTAGTACTTAGATGGGGGACCGCTTGGGAACACCGCGTGTTGTTGGCCTCGTCAACAACTTTTTGCCGCTTTTATATTTTTCAACGCAATCTGAATAGCATTTTTCGCTGCAAATTCAAAATTCAAATGAAAAATTTATCCAGAATTTCAATTTCGACTATTTCAAAATTATTTCTTGCACTGATTTTTTTCTTAAAGCACACGACTCCAAACCGTTTCAGTCCATTTATTTCGATTAAAAGCATTTTTAATATTGGCCGAAGGTAGCAGGACCGAAATTCCAATTCAGAGTATAAGGCCAACGCTCAGCCCTCCGACTTTCGCCAACGACCATACCACGCTGAACACATCGGTTCTCGTCCGATCACCGAAATTAAGCAGCGTCGGGCGCGGTTAGTACTTAGATGGGGGACCGCTTGGGAACACCGCGTGTTGTTGGCCTCGTCAACAACTTTTTGCCGCTTTTATATTTTTCAACGCAATCTGAATAGCATTTTTCGCTGCAAATTCAAAATTCAAATGAAAAATTTATCCAGAATTTCAATTTCGACTATTTCAAAATTATTTCTTGCACTGATTTTTTTCTTAAAGCACACGACTCCAAACCGTTTCAGTCCATTTATTTCGATTAAAAGCATTTTTAATATTGGCCGAAGGTAGCAGGACCGAAATTCCAATTCAGAGTATAAGGCCAACGCTCAGCCCTCCGACTTTCGCCAACGACCATACCACGCTGAACACATCGGTTCTCGTCCGATCACCGAAATTAAGCAGCGTCGGGCGCGGTTAGTACTTAGATGGGGGACCGCTTGGGAACACCGCGTGTTGTTGGCCTCGTCAACAACTTTTTGCCGCTTTTATATTTTTCAACGCAATCTGAATAGCATTTTTCGCTGCAAATTCAAAATTCAAATGAAAAATTTATCCAGAATTTCAATTTCGACTATTTCAAAATTATTTCTTGCACTGATTTTTTTCTTAAAGCACACGACTCCAAACCGTTTCAGTCCATTTATTTCGATTAAAAGCATTTTTAATATTGGCCGAAGGTAGCAGGACCGAAATTCCAATTCAGAGTATAAGGCCAACGCTCAGCCCTCCGACTTTCGCCAACGACCATACCACGCTGAACACATCGGTTCTCGTCCGATCACCGAAATTAAGCAGCGTCGGGCGCGGTTAGTACTTAGATGGGGGACCGCTTGGGAACACCGCGTGTTGTTGGCCTCGTCAACAACTTTTTGCCGCTTTTATATTTTTCAACGCAATCTGAATAGCATTTTTCGCTGCAAATTCAAAATTCAAATGAAAAATTTATCCAGAATTTCAATTTCGACTATTTCAAAATTATTTCTTGCACTGATTTTTTTCTTAAAGCACACGACTCCAAACCGTTTCAGTCCATTTATTTCGATTAAAAGCATTTTTAATATTGGCCGAAGGTAGCAGGACCGAAATTCCAATTCAGAGTATAAGGCCAACGCTCAGCCCTCCGACTTTCGCCAACGACCATACCACGCTGAACACATCGGTTCTCGTCCGATCACCGAAATTAAGCAGCGTCGGGCGCGGTTAGTACTTAGATGGGGGACCGCTTGGGAACACCGCGTGTTGTTGGCCTCGTCAACAACTTTTTGCCGCTTTTATATTTTTCAACGCAATCTGAATAGCATTTTTCGCTGCAAATTCAAAATTCAAATGAAAAATTTATCCAGAATTTCAATTTCGACTATTTCAAAATTATTTCTTGCACTGATTTTTTTCTTAAAGCACACGACTCCAAACCGTTTCAGTCCATTTATTTCGATTAAAAGCATTTTTAATATTGGCCGAAGGTAGCAGGACCGAAATTCCAATTCAGAGTATAAGGCCAACGCTCAGCCCTCCGACTTTCGCCAACGACCATACCACGCTGAACACATCGGTTCTCGTCCGATCACCGAAATTAAGCAGCGTCGGGCGCGGTTAGTACTTAGATGGGGGACCGCTTGGGAACACCGCGTGTTGTTGGCCTCGTCAACAACTTTTTGCCGCTTTTATATTTTTCAACGCAATCTGAATAGCATTTTTCGCTGCAAATTCAAAATTCAAATGAAAAATTTATCCAGAATTTCAATTTCGACTATTTCAAAATTATTTCTTGCACTGATTTTTTTCTTAAAGCACACGACTCCAAACCGTTTCAGTCCATTTATTTCGATTAAAAGCATTTTTAATATTGGCCGAAGGTAGCAGGACCGAAATTCCAATTCAGAGTATAAGGCCAACGCTCAGCCCTCCGACTTTCGCCAACGACCATACCACGCTGAACACATCGGTTCTCGTCCGATCACCGAAATTAAGCAGCGTCGGGCGCGGTTAGTACTTAGATGGGGGACCGCTTGGGAACACCGCGTGTTGTTGGCCTCGTCAACAACTTTTTGCCGCTTTTATATTTTTCAACGCAATCTGAATAGCATTTTTCGCTGCAAATTCAAAATTCAAATGAAAAATTTATCCAGAATTTCAATTTCGACTATTTCAAAATTATTTCTTGCACTGATTTTTTTCTTAAAGCACACGACTCCAAACCGTTTCAGTCCATTTATTTCGATTAAAAGCATTTTTAATATTGGCCGAAGGTAGCAGGACCGAAATTCCAATTCAGAGTATAAGGCCAACGCTCAGCCCTCCGACTTTCGCCAACGACCATACCACGCTGAACACATCGGTTCTCGTCCGATCACCGAAATTAAGCAGCGTCGGGCGCGGTTAGTACTTAGATGGGGGACCGCTTGGGAACACCGCGTGTTGTTGGCCTCGTCAACAACTTTTTGCCGCTTTTATATTTTTCAACGCAATCTGAATAGCATTTTTCGCTGCAAATTCAAAATTCAAATGAAAAATTTATCCAGAATTTCAATTTCGACTATTTCAAAATTATTTCTTGCACTGATTTTTTTCTTAAAGCACACGACTCCAAACCGTTTCAGTCCATTTATTTCGATTAAAAGCATTTTTAATATTGGCCGAAGGTAGCAGGACCGAAATTCCAATTCAGAGTATAAGGCCAACGCTCAGCCCTCCGACTTTCGCCAACGACCATACCACGCTGAACACATCGGTTCTCGTCCGATCACCGAAATTAAGCAGCGTCGGGCGCGGTTAGTACTTAGATGGGGGACCGCTTGGGAACACCGCGTGTTGTTGGCCTCGTCAACAACTTTTTGCCGCTTTTATATTTTTCAACGCAATCTGAATAGCATTTTTCGCTGCAAATTCAAAATTCAAATGAAAAATTTATCCAGAATTTCAATTTCGACTATTTCAAAATTATTTCTTGCACTGATTTTTTTCTTAAAGCACACGACTCCAAACCGTTTCAGTCCATTTATTTCGATTAAAAGCATTTTTAATATTGGCCGAAGGTAGCAGGACCGAAATTCCAATTCAGAGTATAAGGCCAACGCTCAGCCCTCCGACTTTCGCCAACGACCATACCACGCTGAACACATCGGTTCTCGTCCGATCACCGAAATTAAGCAGCGTCGGGCGCGGTTAGTACTTAGATGGGGACCGCTTGGGAACACCGCGTGTTGTTGGCCTCGTCAACAACTTTTTGCCGCTTTTATATTTTTCAACGCAATCTGAATAGCATTTTTCGCTGCAAATTCAAAATTCAAATGAAAAATTTATCCAGAATTTCAATTTCGACTATTTCAAAATTATTTCTTGCACTGATTTTTTTCTTAAAGCACACGACTCCAAACCGTTTCAGTCCATTTATTTCGATTAAAAGCATTTTTAATATTGGCCGAAGGTAGCAGGACCGAAATTCCAATTCAGAGTATAAGGCCAACGCTCAGCCCTCCGACTTTCGCCAACGACCATACCACGCTGAACACATCGGTTCTCGTCCGATCACCGAAATTAAGCAGCGTCGGGCGCGGTTAGTACTTAGATGGGGGACCGCTTGGGAACACCGCGTGTTGTTGGCCTCGTCAACAACTTTTTGCCGCTTTTATATTTTTCAACGCAATCTGAATAGCATTTTTCGCTGCAAATTCAAAATTCAAATGAAAAATTTATCCAGAATTTCAATTTCGACTATTTCAAAATTATTTCTTGCACTGATTTTTTTCTTAAAGCACACGACTCCAAACCGTTTCAGTCCATTTATTTCGATTAAAAGCATTTTTAATATTGGCCGAAGGTAGCAGGACCGAAATTCCAATTCAGAGTATAAGGCCAACGCTCAGCCCTCCGACTTTCGCCAACGACCATACCACGCTGAACACATCGGTTCTCGTCCGATCACCGAAATTAAGCAGCGTCGGGCGCGGTTAGTACTTAGATGGGGGACCGCTTGGGAACACCGCGTGTTGTTGGCCTCGTCAACAACTTTTTGCCGCTTTTATATTTTTCAACGCAATCTGAATAGCATTTTTCGCTGCAAATTCAAAATTCAAATGAAAAATTTATCCAGAATTTCAATTTCGACTATTTCAAAATTATTTCTTGCACTGATTTTTTTCTTAAAGCACACGACTCCAAACCGTTTCAGTCCATTTATTTCGATTAAAAGCATTTTTAATATTGGCCGAAGGTAGCAGGACCGAAATTCCAATTCAGAGTATAAGGCCAACGCTCAGCCCTCCGACTTTCGCCAACGACCATACCACGCTGAACACATCGGTTCTCGTCCGATCACCGAAATTAAGCAGCGTCGGGCGCGGTTAGTACTTAGATGGGGGACCGCTTGGGAACACCGCGTGTTGTTGGCCTCGTCAACAACTTTTTGCCGCTTT
Source organism: Drosophila subpulchrella (assembly GCF_014743375.2). Taxonomy (NCBI): domain Eukaryota; kingdom Metazoa; phylum Arthropoda; class Insecta; order Diptera; family Drosophilidae; genus Drosophila; species Drosophila subpulchrella. The sequence continues at coordinate 39,093 of NW_023665578.1, forward strand.
TATATTTTTCAACGCAATCTGAATAGCATTTTTCGCTGCAAATTCAAAATTCAAATGAAAAATTTATCCAGAATTTCAATTTCGACTATTTCAAAATTATTTCTTGCACTGATTTTTTTCTTAAAGCACACGACTCCAAACCGTTTCAGTCCATTTATTTCGATTAAAAGCATTTTTAATATTGGCCGAAGGTAGCAGGACCGAAATTCCAATTCAGAGTATAAGGCCAACGCTCAGCCCTCCGACTTTCGCCAACGACCATACCACGCTGAACACATCGGTTCTCGTCCGATCACCGAAATTAAGCAGCGTCGGGCGCGGTTAGTACTTAGATGGGGACCGCTTGGGAACACCGCGTGTTGTTGGCCTCGTCAACAACTTTTTGCCGCTTTTATATTTTTCAACGCAATCTGAATAGCATTTTTCGCTGCAAATTCAAAATTCAAATGAAAAATTTATCCAGAATTTCAATTTCGACTATTTCAAAATTATTTCTTGCACTGATTTTTTTCTTAAAGCACACGACTCCAAACCGTTTCAGTCCATTTATTTCGATTAAAAGCATTTTTAATATTGGCCGAAGGTAGCAGGACCGAAATTCCAATTCAGAGTATAAGGCCAACGCTCAGCCCTCCGACTTTCGCCAACGACCATACCACGCTGAACACATCGGTTCTCGTCCGATCACCGAAATTAAGCAGCGTCGGGCGCGGTTAGTACTTAGATGGGGACCGCTTGGGAACACCGCGTGTTGTTGGCCTCGTCAACAACTTTTTGCCGCTTTTATATTTTTCAACGCAATCTGAATAGCATTTTTCGCTGCAAATTCAAAATTCAAATGAAAAATTTATCCAGAATTTCAATTTCGACTATTTCAAAATTATTTCTTGCACTGATTTTTTTCTTAAAGCACACGACTCCAAACCGTTTCAGTCCATTTATTTCGATTAAAAGCATTTTTAATATTGGCCGAAGGTAGCAGGACCGAAATTCCAATTCAGAGTATAAGGCCAACGCTCAGCCCTCCGACTTTCGCCAACGACCATACCACGCTGAACACATCGGTTCTCGTCCGATCACCGAAATTAAGCAGCGTCGGGCGCGGTTAGTACTTAGATGGGGGACCGCTTGGGAACACCGCGTGTTGTTGGCCTCGTCAACAACTTTTTGCCGCTTTTATATTTTTCAACGCAATCTGAATAGCATTTTTCGCTGCAAATTCAAAATTCAAATGAAAAATTTATCCAGAATTTCAATTTCGACTATTTCAAAATTATTTCTTGCACTGATTTTTTTCTTAAAGCACACGACTCCAAACCGTTTCAGTCCATTTATTTCGATTAAAAGCATTTTTAATATTGGCCGAAGGTAGCAGGACCGAAATTCCAATTCAGAGTATAAGGCCAACGCTCAGCCCTCCGACTTTCGCCAACGACCATACCACGCTGAACACATCGGTTCTCGTCCGATCACCGAAATTAAGCAGCGTCGGGCGCGGTTAGTACTTAGATGGGGGACCGCTTGGGAACACCGCGTGTTGTTGGCCTCGTCAACAACTTTTTGCCGCTTTTATATTTTTCAACGCAATCTGAATAGCATTTTTCGCTGCAAATTCAAAATTCAAATGAAAAATTTATCCAGAATTTCAATTTCGACTATTTCAAAATTATTTCTTGCACTGATTTTTTTCTTAAAGCACACGACTCCAAACCGTTTCAGTCCATTTATTTCGATTAAAAGCATTTTTAATATTGGCCGAAGGTAGCAGGACCGAAATTCCAATTCAGAGTATAAGGCCAACGCTCAGCCCTCCGACTTTCGCCAACGACCATACCACGCTGAACACATCGGTTCTCGTCCGATCACCGAAATTAAGCAGCGTCGGGCGCGGTTAGTACTTAGATGGGGGACCGCTTGGGAACACCGCGTGTTGTTGGCCTCGTCAACAACTTTTTGCCGCTTTTATATTTTTCAACGCAATCTGAATAGCATTTTTCGCTGCAAATTCAAAATTCAAATGAAAAATTTATCCAGAATTTCAATTTCGACTATTTCAAAATTATTTCTTGCACTGATTTTTTTCTTAAAGCACACGACTCCAAACCGTTTCAGTCCATTTATTTCGATTAAAAGCATTTTTAATATTGGCCGAAGGTAGCAGGACCGAAATTCCAATTCAGAGTATAAGGCCAACGCTCAGCCCTCCGACTTTCGCCAACGACCATACCACGCTGAACACATCGGTTCTCGTCCGATCACCGAAATTAAGCAGCGTCGGGCGCGGTTAGTACTTAGATGGGGACCGCTTGGGAACACCGCGTGTTGTTGGCCTCGTCAACAACTTTTTGCCGCTTTTATATTTTTCAACGCAATCTGAATAGCATTTTTCGCTGCAAATTCAAAATTCAAATGAAAAATTTATCCAGAATTTCAATTTCGACTATTTCAAAATTATTTCTTGCACTGATTTTTTTCTTAAAGCACACGACTCCAAACCGTTTCAGTCCATTTATTTCGATTAAAAGCATTTTTAATATTGGCCGAAGGTAGCAGGACCGAAATTCCAATTCAGAGTATAAGGCCAACGCTCAGCCCTCCGACTTTCGCCAACGACCATACCACGCTGAACACATCGGTTCTCGTCCGATCACCGAAATTAAGCAGCGTCGGGCGCGGTTAGTACTTAGATGGGGGACCGCTTGGGAACACCGCGTGTTGTTGGCCTCGTCAACAACTTTTTGCCGCTTTTATATTTTTCAACGCAATCTGAATAGCATTTTTCGCTGCAAATTCAAAATTCAAATGAAAAATTTATCCAGAATTTCAATTTCGACTATTTCAAAATTATTTCTTGCACTGATTTTTTTCTTAAAGCACACGACTCCAAACCGTTTCAGTCCATTTATTTCGATTAAAAGCATTTTTAATATTGGCCGAAGGTAGCAGGACCGAAATTCCAATTCAGAGTATAAGGCCAACGCTCAGCCCTCCGACTTTCGCCAACGACCATACCACGCTGAACACATCGGTTCTCGTCCGATCACCGAAATTAAGCAGCGTCGGGCGCGGTTAGTACTTAGATGGGGGACCGCTTGGGAACACCGCGTGTTGTTGGCCTCGTCAACAACTTTTTGCCGCTTTTATATTTTTCAACGCAATCTGAATAGCATTTTTCGCTGCAAATTCAAAATTCAAATGAAAAATTTATCCAGAATTTCAATTTCGACTATTTCAAAATTATTTCTTGCACTGATTTTTTTCTTAAAGCACACGACTCCAAACCGTTTCAGTCCATTTATTTCGATTAAAAGCATTTTTAATATTGGCCGAAGGTAGCAGGACCGAAATTCCAATTCAGAGTATAAGGCCAACGCTCAGCCCTCCGACTTTCGCCAACGACCATACCACGCTGAACACATCGGTTCTCGTCCGATCACCGAAATTAAGCAGCGTCGGGCGCGGTTAGTACTTAGATGGGGGACCGCTTGGGAACACCGCGTGTTGTTGGCCTCGTCAACAACTTTTTGCCGCTTTTATATTTTTCAACGCAATCTGAATAGCATTTTTCGCTGCAAATTCAAAATTCAAATGAAAAATTTATCCAGAATTTCAATTTCGACTATTTCAAAATTATTTCTTGCACTGATTTTTTTCTTAAAGCACACGACTCCAAACCGTTTCAGTCCATTTATTTCGATTAAAAGCATTTTTAATATTGGCCGAAGGTAGCAGGACCGAAATTCCAATTCAGAGTATAAGGCCAACGCTCAGCCCTCCGACTTTCGCCAACGACCATACCACGCTGAACACATCGGTTCTCGTCCGATCACCGAAATTAAGCAGCGTCGGGCGCGGTTAGTACTTAGATGGGGGACCGCTTGGGAACACCGCGTGTTGTTGGCCTCGTCAACAACTTTTTGCCGCTTTTATATTTTTCAACGCAATCTGAATAGCATTTTTCGCTGCAAATTCAAAATTCAAATGAAAAATTTATCCAGAATTTCAATTTCGACTATTTCAAAATTATTTCTTGCACTGATTTTTTTCTTAAAGCACACGACTCCAAACCGTTTCAGTCCATTTATTTCGATTAAAAGCATTTTTAATATTGGCCGAAGGTAGCAGGACCGAAATTCCAATTCAGAGTATAAGGCCAACGCTCAGCCCTCCGACTTTCGCCAACGACCATACCACGCTGAACACATCGGTTCTCGTCCGATCACCGAAATTAAGCAGCGTCGGGCGCGGTTAGTACTTAGATGGGGGACCGCTTGGGAACACCGCGTGTTGTTGGCCTCGTCAACAACTTTTTGCCGCTTTTATATTTTTCAACGCAATCTGAATAGCATTTTTCGCTGCAAATTCAAAATTCAAATGAAAAATTTATCCAGAATTTCAATTTCGACTATTTCAAAATTATTTCTTGCACTGATTTTTTTCTTAAAGCACACGACTCCAAACCGTTTCAGTCCATTTATTTCGATTAAAAGCATTTTTAATATTGGCCGAAGGTAGCAGGACCGAAATTCCAATTCAGAGTATAAGGCCAACGCTCAGCCCTCCGACTTTCGCCAACGACCATACCACGCTGAACACATCGGTTCTCGTCCGATCACCGAAATTAAGCAGCGTCGGGCGCGGTTAGTACTTAGATGGGGGACCGCTTGGGAACACCGCGTGTTGTTGGCCTCGTCAACAACTTTTTGCCGCTTTTATATTTTTCAACGCAATCTGAATAGCATTTTTCGCTGCAAATTCAAAATTCAAATGAAAAATTTATCCAGAATTTCAATTTCGACTATTTCAAAATTATTTCTTGCACTGATTTTTTTCTTAAAGCACACGACTCCAAACCGTTTCAGTCCATTTATTTCGATTAAAAGCATTTTTAATATTGGCCGAAGGTAGCAGGACCGAAATTCCAATTCAGAGTATAAGGCCAACGCTCAGCCCTCCGACTTTCGCCAACGACCATACCACGCTGAACACATCGGTTCTCGTCCGATCACCGAAATTAAGCAGCGTCGGGCGCGGTTAGTACTTAGATGGGGGACCGCTTGGGAACACCGCGTGTTGTTGGCCTCGTCAACAACTTTTTGCCGCTTTTATATTTTTCAACGCAATCTGAATAGCATTTTTCGCTGCAAATTCAAAATTCAAATGAAAAATTTATCCAGAATTTCAATTTCGACTATTTCAAAATTATTTCTTGCACTGATTTTTTTCTTAAAGCACACGACTCCAAACCGTTTCAGTCCATTTATTTCGATTAAAAGCATTTTTAATATTGGCCGAAGGTAGCAGGACCGAAATTCCAATTCAGAGTATAAGGCCAACGCTCAGCCCTCCGACTTTCGCCAACGACCATACCACGCTGAACACATCGGTTCTCGTCCGATCACCGAAATTAAGCAGCGTCGGGCGCGGTTAGTACTTAGATGGGGGACCGCTTGGGAACACCGCGTGTTGTTGGCCTCGTCAACAACTTTTTGCCGCTTTTATATTTTTCAACGCAATCTGAATAGCATTTTTCGCTGCAAATTCAAAATTCAAATGAAAAATTTATCCAGAATTTCAATTTCGACTATTTCAAAATTATTTCTTGCACTGATTTTTTTCTTAAAGCACACGACTCCAAACCGTTTCAGTCCATTTATTTCGATTAAAAGCATTTTTAATATTGGCCGAAGGTAGCAGGACCGAAATTCCAATTCAGAGTATAAGGCCAACGCTCAGCCCTCCGACTTTCGCCAACGACCATACCACGCTGAACACATCGGTTCTCGTCCGATCACCGAAATTAAGCAGCGTCGGGCGCGGTTAGTACTTAGATGGGGGACCGCTTGGGAACACCGCGTGTTGTTGGCCTCGTCAACAACTTTTTGCCGCTTTTATATTTTTCAACGCAATCTGAATAGCATTTTTCGCTGCAAATTCAAAATTCAAATGAAAAATTTATCCAGAATTTCAATTTCGACTATTTCAAAATTATTTCTTGCACTGATTTTTTTCTTAAAGCACACGACTCCAAACCGTTTCAGTCCATTTATTTCGATTAAAAGCATTTTTAATATTGGCCGAAGGTAGCAGGACCGAAATTCCAATTCAGAGTATAAGGCCAACGCTCAGCCCTCCGACTTTCGCCAACGACCATACCACGCTGAACACATCGGTTCTCGTCCGATCACCGAAATTAAGCAGCGTCGGGCGCGGTTAGTACTTAGATGGGGGACCGCTTGGGAACACCGCGTGTTGTTGGCCTCGTCAACAACTTTTTGCCGCTTTTATATTTTTCAACGCAATCTGAATAGCATTTTTCGCTGCAAATTCAAAATTCAAATGAAAAATTTATCCAGAATTTCAATTTCGACTATTTCAAAATTATTTCTTGCACTGATTTTTTTCTTAAAGCACACGACTCCAAACCGTTTCAGTCCATTTATTTCGATTAAAAGCATTTTTAATATTGGCCGAAGGTAGCAGGACCGAAATTCCAATTCAGAGTATAAGGCCAACGCTCAGCCCTCCGACTTTCGCCAACGACCATACCACGCTGAACACATCGGTTCTCGTCCGATCACCGAAATTAAGCAGCGTCGGGCGCGGTTAGTACTTAGATGGGGGACCGCTTGGGAACACCGCGTGTTGTTGGCCTCGTCAACAACTTTTTGCCGCTTTTATATTTTTCAACGCAATCTGAATAGCATTTTTCGCTGCAAATTCAAAATTCAAATGAAAAATTTATCCAGAATTTCAATTTCGACTATTTCAAAATTATTTCTTGCACTGATTTTTTTCTTAAAGCACACGACTCCAAACCGTTTCAGTCCATTTATTTCGATTAAAAGCATTTTTAATATTGGCCGAAGGTAGCAGGACCGAAATTCCAATTCAGAGTATAAGGCCAACGCTCAGCCCTCCGACTTTCGCCAACGACCATACCACGCTGAACACATCGGTTCTCGTCCGATCACCGAAATTAAGCAGCGTCGGGCGCGGTTAGTACTTAGATGGGGGACCGCTTGGGAACACCGCGTGTTGTTGGCCTCGTCAACAACTTTTTGCCGCTTTTATATTTTTCAACGCAATCTGAATAGCATTTTTCGCTGCAAATTCAAAATTCAAATGAAAAATTTATCCAGAATTTCAATTTCGACTATTTCAAAATTATTTCTTGCACTGATTTTTTTCTTAAAGCACACGACTCCAAACCGTTTCAGTCCATTTATTTCGATTAAAAGCATTTTTAATATTGGCCGAAGGTAGCAGGACCGAAATTCCAATTCAGAGTATAAGGCCAACGCTCAGCCCTCCGACTTTCGCCAACGACCATACCACGCTGAACACATCGGTTCTCGTCCGATCACCGAAATTAAGCAGCGTCGGGCGCGGTTAGTACTTAGATGGGGGACCGCTTGGGAACACCGCGTGTTGTTGGCCTCGTCAACAACTTTTTGCCGCTTTTATATTTTTCAACGCAATCTGAATAGCATTTTTCGCTGCAAATTCAAAATTCAAATGAAAAATTTATCCAGAATTTCAATTTCGACTATTTCAAAATTATTTCTTGCACTGATTTTTTTCTTAAAGCACACGACTCCAAACCGTTTCAGTCCATTTATTTCGATTAAAAGCATTTTTAATATTGGCCGAAGGTAGCAGGACCGAAATTCCAATTCAGAGTATAAGGCCAACGCTCAGCCCTCCGACTTTCGCCAACGACCATACCACGCTGAACACATCGGTTCTCGTCCGATCACCGAAATTAAGCAGCGTCGGGCGCGGTTAGTACTTAGATGGGGGACCGCTTGGGAACACCGCGTGTTGTTGGCCTCGTCAACAACTTTTTGCCGCTTTTATATTTTTCAACGCAATCTGAATAGCATTTTTCGCTGCAAATTCAAAATTCAAATGAAAAATTTATCCAGAATTTCAATTTCGACTATTTCAAAATTATTTCTTGCACTGATTTTTTTCTTAAAGCACACGACTCCAAACCGTTTCAGTCCATTTATTTCGATTAAAAGCATTTTTAATATTGGCCGAAGGTAGCAGGACCGAAATTCCAATTCAGAGTATAAGGCCAACGCTCAGCCCTCCGACTTTCGCCAACGACCATACCACGCTGAACACATCGGTTCTCGTCCGATCACCGAAATTAAGCAGCGTCGGGCGCGGTTAGTACTTAGATGGGGGACCGCTTGGGAACACCGCGTGTTGTTGGCCTCGTCAACAACTTTTTGCCGCTTTTATATTTTTCAACGCAATCTGAATAGCATTTTTCGCTGCAAATTCAAAATTCAAATGAAAAATTTATCCAGAATTTCAATTTCGACTATTTCAAAATTATTTCTTGCACTGATTTTTTTCTTAAAGCACACGACTCCAAACCGTTTCAGTCCATTTATTTCGATTAAAAGCATTTTTAATATTGGCCGAAGGTAGCAGGACCGAAATTCCAATTCAGAGTATAAGGCCAACGCTCAGCCCTCCGACTTTCGCCAACGACCATACCACGCTGAACACATCGGTTCTCGTCCGATCACCGAAATTAAGCAGCGTCGGGCGCGGTTAGTACTTAGATGGGGACCGCTTGGGAACACCGCGTGTTGTTGGCCTCGTCAACAACTTTTTGCCGCTTTTATATTTTTCAACGCAATCTGAATAGCATTTTTCGCTGCAAATTCAAAATTCAAATGAAAAATTTATCCAGAATTTCAATTTCGACTATTTCAAAATTATTTCTTGCACTGATTTTTTTCTTAAAGCACACGACTCCAAACCGTTTCAGTCCATTTATTTCGATTAAAAGCATTTTTAATATTGGCCGAAGGTAGCAGGACCGAAATTCCAATTCAGAGTATAAGGCCAACGCTCAGCCCTCCGACTTTCGCCAACGACCATACCACGCTGAACACATCGGTTCTCGTCCGATCACCGAAATTAAGCAGCGTCGGGCGCGGTTAGTACTTAGATGGGGGACCGCTTGGGAACACCGCGTGTTGTTGGCCTCGTCAACAACTTTTTGCCGCTTTTATATTTTTCAACGCAATCTGAATAGCATTTTTCGCTGCAAATTCAAAATTCAAATGAAAAATTTATCCAGAATTTCAATTTCGACTATTTCAAAATTATTTCTTGCACTGATTTTTTTCTTAAAGCACACGACTCCAAACCGTTTCAGTCCATTTATTTCGATTAAAAGCATTTTTAATATTGGCCGAAGGTAGCAGGACCGAAATTCCAATTCAGAGTATAAGGCCAACGCTCAGCCCTCCGACTTTCGCCAACGACCATACCACGCTGAACACATCGGTTCTCGTCCGATCACCGAAATTAAGCAGCGTCGGGCGCGGTTAGTACTTAGATGGGGGACCGCTTGGGAACACCGCGTGTTGTTGGCCTCGTCAACAACTTTTTGCCGCTTTTATATTTTTCAACGCAATCTGAATAGCATTTTTCGCTGCAAATTCAAAATTCAAATGAAAAATTTATCCAGAATTTCAATTTCGACTATTTCAAAATTATTTCTTGCACTGATTTTTTTCTTAAAGCACACGACTCCAAACCGTTTCAGTCCATTTATTTCGATTAAAAGCATTTTTAATATTGGCCGAAGGTAGCAGGACCGAAATTCCAATTCAGAGTATAAGGCCAACGCTCAGCCCTCCGACTTTCGCCAACGACCATACCACGCTGAACACATCGGTTCTCGTCCGATCACCGAAATTAAGCAGCGTCGGGCGCGGTTAGTACTTAGATGGGGACCGCTTGGGAACACCGCGTGTTGTTGGCCTCGTCAACAACTTTTTGCCGCTTTTATATTTTTCAACGCAATCTGAATAGCATTTTTCGCTGCAAATTCAAAATTCAAATGAAAAATTTATCCAGAATTTCAATTTCGACTATTTCAAAATTATTTCTTGCACTGATTTTTTTCTTAAAGCACACGACTCCAAACCGTTTCAGTCCATTTATTTCGATTAAAAGCATTTTTAATATTGGCCGAAGGTAGCAGGACCGAAATTCCAATTCAGAGTATAAGGCCAACGCTCAGCCCTCCGACTTTCGCCAACGACCATACCACGCTGAACACATCGGTTCTCGTCCGATCACCGAAATTAAGCAGCGTCGGGCGCGGTTAGTACTTAGATGGGGGACCGCTTGGGAACACCGCGTGTTGTTGGCCTCGTCAACAACTTTTTGCCGCTTTTATATTTTTCAACGCAATCTGAATAGCATTTTTCGCTGCAAATTCAAAATTCAAATGAAAAATTTATCCAGAATTTCAATTTCGACTATTTCAAAATTATTTCTTGCACTGATTTTTTTCTTAAAGCACACGACTCCAAACCGTTTCAGTCCATTTATTTCGATTAAAAGCATTTTTAATATTGGCCGAAGGTAGCAGGACCGAAATTCCAATTCAGAGTATAAGGCCAACGCTCAGCCCTCCGACTTTCGCCAACGACCATACCACGCTGAACACATCGGTTCTCGTCCGATCACCGAAATTAAGCAGCGTCGGGCGCGGTTAGTACTTAGATGGGGGACCGCTTGGGAACACCGCGTGTTGTTGGCCTCGTCAACAACTTTTTGCCGCTTTTATATTTTTCAACGCAATCTGAATAGCATTTTTCGCTGCAAATTCAAAATTCAAATGAAAAATTTATCCAGAATTTCAATTTCGACTATTTCAAAATTATTTCTTGCACTGATTTTTTTCTTAAAGCACACGACTCCAAACCGTTTCAGTCCATTTATTTCGATTAAAAGCATTTTTAATATTGGCCGAAGGTAGCAGGACCGAAATTCCAATTCAGAGTATAAGGCCAACGCTCAGCCCTCCGACTTTCGCCAACGACCATACCACGCTGAACACATCGGTTCTCGTCCGATCACCGAAATTAAGCAGCGTCGGGCGCGGTTAGTACTTAGATGGGGGACCGCTTGGGAACACCGCGTGTTGTTGGCCTCGTCAACAACTTTTTGCCGCTTTTATATTTTTCAACGCAATCTGAATAGCATTTTTCGCTGCAAATTCAAAATTCAAATGAAAAATTTATCCAGAATTTCAATTTCGACTATTTCAAAATTATTTCTTGCACTGATTTTTTTCTTAAAGCACACGACTCCAAACCGTTTCAGTCCATTTATTTCGATTAAAAGCATTTTTAATATTGGCCGAAGGTAGCAGGACCGAAATTCCAATTCAGAGTATAAGGCCAACGCTCAGCCCTCCGACTTTCGCCAACGACCATACCACGCTGAACACATCGGTTCTCGTCCGATCACCGAAATTAAGCAGCGTCGGGCGCGGTTAGTACTTAGATGGGGGACCGCTTGGGAACACCGCGTGTTGTTGGCCTCGTCAACAACTTTTTGCCGCTTTTATATTTTTCAACGCAATCTGAATAGCATTTTTCGCTGCAAATTCAAAATTCAAATGAAAAATTTATCCAGAATTTCAATTTCGACTATTTCAAAATTATTTCTTGCACTGATTTTTTTCTTAAAGCACACGACTCCAAACCGTTTCAGTCCATTTATTTCGATTAAAAGCATTTTTAATATTGGCCGAAGGTAGCAGGACCGAAATTCCAATTCAGAGTATAAGGCCAACGCTCAGCCCTCCGACTTTCGCCAACGACCATACCACGCTGAACACATCGGTTCTCGTCCGATCACCGAAATTAAGCAGCGTCGGGCGCGGTTAGTACTTAGATGGGGGACCGCTTGGGAACACCGCGTGTTGTTGGCCTCGTCAACAACTTTTTGCCGCTTTTATATTTTTCAACGCAATCTGAATAGCATTTTTCGCTGCAAATTCAAAATTCAAATGAAAAATTTATCCAGAATTTCAATTTCGACTATTTCAAAATTATTTCTTGCACTGATTTTTTTCTTAAAGCACACGACTCCAAACCGTTTCAGTCCATTTATTTCGATTAAAAGCATTTTTAATATTGGCCGAAGGTAGCAGGACCGAAATTCCAATTCAGAGTATAAGGCCAACGCTCAGCCCTCCGACTTTCGCCAACGACCATACCACGCTGAACACATCGGTTCTCGTCCGATCACCGAAATTAAGCAGCGTCGGGCGCGGTTAGTACTTAGATGGGGACCGCTTGGGAACACCGCGTGTTGTTGGCCTCGTCAACAACTTTTTGCCGCTTTTATATTTTTCAACGCAATCTGAATAGCATTTTTCGCTGCAAATTCAAAATTCAAATGAAAAATTTATCCAGAATTTCAATTTCGACTATTTCAAAATTATTTCTTGCACTGATTTTTTTCTTAAAGCACACGACTCCAAACCGTTTCAGTCCATTTATTTCGATTAAAAGCATTTTTAATATTGGCCGAAGGTAGCAGGACCGAAATTCCAATTCAGAGTATAAGGCCAACGCTCAGCCCTCCGACTTTCGCCAACGACCATACCACGCTGAACACATCGGTTCTCGTCCGATCACCGAAATTAAGCAGCGTCGGGCGCGGTTAGTACTTAGATGGGGACCGCTTGGGAACACCGCGTGTTGTTGGCCTCGTCAACAACTTTTTGCCGCTTTTATATTTTTCAACGCAATCTGAATAGCATTTTTCGCTGCAAATTCAAAATTCAAATGAAAAATTTATCCAGAATTTCAATTTCGACTATTTCAAAATTATTTCTTGCACTGATTTTTTTCTTAAAGCACACGACTCCAAACCGTTTCAGTCCATTTATTTCGATTAAAAGCATTTTTAATATTGGCCGAAGGTAGCAGGACCGAAATTCCAATTCAGAGTATAAGGCCAACGCTCAGCCCTCCGACTTTCGCCAACGACCATACCACGCTGAACACATCGGTTCTCGTCCGATCACCGAAATTAAGCAGCGTCGGGCGCGGTTAGTACTTAGATGGGGGACCGCTTGGGAACACCGCGTGTTGTTGGCCTCGTCAACAACTTTTTGCCGCTTTTATATTTTTCAACGCAATCTGAATAGCATTTTTCGCTGCAAATTCAAAATTCAAATGAAAAATTTATCCAGAATTTCAATTTCGACTATTTCAAAATTATTTCTTGCACTGATTTTTTTCTTAAAGCACACGACTCCAAACCGTTTCAGTCCATTTATTTCGATTAAAAGCATTTTTAATATTGGCCGAAGGTAGCAGGACCGAAATTCCAATTCAGAGTATAAGGCCAACGCTCAGCCCTCCGACTTTCGCCAACGACCATACCACGCTGAACACATCGGTTCTCGTCCGATCACCGAAATTAAGCAGCGTCGGGCGCGGTTAGTACTTAGATGGGGGACCGCTTGGGAACACCGCGTGTTGTTGGCCTCGTCAACAACTTTTTGCCGCTTTTATATTTTTCAACGCAATCTGAATAGCATTTTTCGCTGCAAATTCAAAATTCAAATGAAAAATTTATCCAGAATTTCAATTTCGACTATTTCAAAATTATTTCTTGCACTGATTTTTTTCTTAAAGCACACGACTCCAAACCGTTTCAGTCCATTTATTTCGATTAAAAGCATTTTTAATATTGGCCGAAGGTAGCAGGACCGAAATTCCAATTCAGAGTATAAGGCCAACGCTCAGCCCTCCGACTTTCGCCAACGACCATACCACGCTGAACACATCGGTTCTCGTCCGATCACCGAAATTAAGCAGCGTCGGGCGCGGTTAGTACTTAGATGGGGGACCGCTTGGGAACACCGCGTGTTGTTGGCCTCGTCAACAACTTTTTGCCGCTTTTATATTTTTCAACGCAATCTGAATAGCATTTTTCGCTGCAAATTCAAAATTCAAATGAAAAATTTATCCAGAATTTCAATTTCGACTATTTCAAAATTATTTCTTGCACTGATTTTTTTCTTAAAGCACACGACTCCAAACCGTTTCAGTCCATTTATTTCGATTAAAAGCATTTTTAATATTGGCCGAAGGTAGCAGGACCGAAATTCCAATTCAGAGTATAAGGCCAACGCTCAGCCCTCCGACTTTCGCCAACGACCATACCACGCTGAACACATCGGTTCTCGTCCGATCACCGAAATTAAGCAGCGTCGGGCGCGGTTAGTACTTAGATGGGGGACCGCTTGGGAACACCGCGTGTTGTTGGCCTCGTCAACAACTTTTTGCCGCTTTTATATTTTTCAACGCAATCTGAATAGCATTTTTCGCTGCAAATTCAAAATTCAAATGAAAAATTTATCCAGAATTTCAATTTCGACTATTTCAAAATTATTTCTTGCACTGATTTTTTTCTTAAAGCACACGACTCCAAACCGTTTCAGTCCATTTATTTCGATTAAAAGCATTTTTAATATTGGCCGAAGGTAGCAGGACCGAAATTCCAATTCAGAGTATAAGGCCAACGCTCAGCCCTCCGACTTTCGCCAACGACCATACCACGCTGAACACATCGGTTCTCGTCCGATCACCGAAATTAAGCAGCGTCGGGCGCGGTTAGTACTTAGATGGGGGACCGCTTGGGAACACCGCGTGTTGTTGGCCTCGTCAACAACTTTTTGCCGCTTTTATATTTTTCAACGCAATCTGAATAGCATTTTTCGCTGCAAATTCAAAATTCAAATGAAAAATTTATCCAGAATTTCAATTTCGACTATTTCAAAATTATTTCTTGCACTGATTTTTTTCTTAAAGCACACGACTCCAAACCGTTTCAGTCCATTTATTTCGATTAAAAGCATTTTTAATATTGGCCGAAGGTAGCAGGACCGAAATTCCAATTCAGAGTATAAGGCCAACGCTCAGCCCTCCGACTTTCGCCAACGACCATACCACGCTGAACACATCGGTTCTCGTCCGATCACCGAAATTAAGCAGCGTCGGGCGCGGTTAGTACTTAGATGGGGGACCGCTTGGGAACACCGCGTGTTGTTGGCCTCGTCAACAACTTTTTGCCGCTTTTATATTTTTCAACGCAATCTGAATAGCATTTTTCGCTGCAAATTCAAAATTCAAATGAAAAATTTATCCAGAATTTCAATTTCGACTATTTCAAAATTATTTCTTGCACTGATTTTTTTCTTAAAGCACACGACTCCAAACCGTTTCAGTCCATTTATTTCGATTAAAAGCATTTTTAATATTGGCCGAAGGTAGCAGGACCGAAATTCCAATTCAGAGTATAAGGCCAACGCTCAGCCCTCCGACTTTCGCCAACGACCATACCACGCTGAACACATCGGTTCTCGTCCGATCACCGAAATTAAGCAGCGTCGGGCGCGGTTAGTACTTAGATGGGGACCGCTTGGGAACACCGCGTGTTGTTGGCCTCGTCAACAACTTTTTGCCGCTTTTATATTTTTCAACGCAATCTGAATAGCATTTTTCGCTGCAAATTCAAAATTCAAATGAAAAATTTATCCAGAATTTCAATTTCGACTATTTCAAAATTATTTCTTGCACTGATTTTTTTCTTAAAGCACACGACTCCAAACCGTTTCAGTCCATTTATTTCGATTAAAAGCATTTTTAATATTGGCCGAAGGTAGCAGGACCGAAATTCCAATTCAGAGTATAAGGCCAACGCTCAGCCCTCCGACTTTCGCCAACGACCATACCACGCTGAACACATCGGTTCTCGTCCGATCACCGAAATTAAGCAGCGTCGGGCGCGGTTAGTACTTAGATGGGGGACCGCTTGGGAACACCGCGTGTTGTTGGCCTCGTCAACAACTTTTTGCCGCTTTTATATTTTTCAACGCAATCTGAATAGCATTTTTCGCTGCAAATTCAAAATTCAAATGAAAAATTTATCCAGAATTTCAATTTCGACTATTTCAAAATTATTTCTTGCACTGATTTTTTTCTTAAAGCACACGACTCCAAACCGTTTCAGTCCATTTATTTCGATTAAAAGCATTTTTAATATTGGCCGAAGGTAGCAGGACCGAAATTCCAATTCAGAGTATAAGGCCAACGCTCAGCCCTCCGACTTTCGCCAACGACCATACCACGCTGAACACATCGGTTCTCGTCCGATCACCGAAATTAAGCAGCGTCGGGCGCGGTTAGTACTTAGATGGGGGACCGCTTGGGAACACCGCGTGTTGTTGGCCTCGTCAACAACTTTTTGCCGCTTTTATATTTTTCAACGCAATCTGAATAGCATTTTTCGCTGCAAATTCAAAATTCAAATGAAAAATTTATCCAGAATTTCAATTTCGACTATTTCAAAATTATTTCTTGCACTGATTTTTTTCTTAAAGCACACGACTCCAAACCGTTTCAGTCCATTTATTTCGATTAAAAGCATTTTTAATATTGGCCGAAGGTAGCAGGACCGAAATTCCAATTCAGAGTATAAGGCCAACGCTCAGCCCTCCGACTTTCGCCAACGACCATACCACGCTGAACACATCGGTTCTCGTCCGATCACCGAAATTAAGCAGCGTCGGGCGCGGTTAGTACTTAGATGGGGGACCGCTTGGGAACACCGCGTGTTGTTGGCCTCGTCAACAACTTTTTGCCGCTTTTATATTTTTCAACGCAATCTGAATAGCATTTTTCGCTGCAAATTCAAAATTCAAATGAAAAATTTATCCAGAATTTCAATTTCGACTATTTCAAAATTATTTCTTGCACTGATTTTTTTCTTAAAGCACACGACTCCAAACCGTTTCAGTCCATTTATTTCGATTAAAAGCATTTTTAATATTGGCCGAAGGTAGCAGGACCGAAATTCCAATTCAGAGTATAAGGCCAACGCTCAGCCCTCCGACTTTCGCCAACGACCATACCACGCTGAACACATCGGTTCTCGTCCGATCACCGAAATTAAGCAGCGTCGGGCGCGGTTAGTACTTAGATGGGGGACCGCTTGGGAACACCGCGTGTTGTTGGCCTCGTCAACAACTTTTTGCCGCTTTTATATTTTTCAACGCAATCTGAATAGCATTTTTCGCTGCAAATTCAAAATTCAAATGAAAAATTTATCCAGAATTTCAATTTCGACTATTTCAAAATTATTTCTTGCACTGATTTTTTTCTTAAAGCACACGACTCCAAACCGTTTCAGTCCATTTATTTCGATTAAAAGCATTTTTAATATTGGCCGAAGGTAGCAGGACCGAAATTCCAATTCAGAGTATAAGGCCAACGCTCAGCCCTCCGACTTTCGCCAACGACCATACCACGCTGAACACATCGGTTCTCGTCCGATCACCGAAATTAAGCAGCGTCGGGCGCGGTTAGTACTTAGATGGGGACCGCTTGGGAACACCGCGTGTTGTTGGCCTCGTCAACAACTTTTTGCCGCTTTTATATTTTTCAACGCAATCTGAATAGCATTTTTCGCTGCAAATTCAAAATTCAAATGAAAAATTTATCCAGAATTTCAATTTCGACTATTTCAAAATTATTTCTTGCACTGATTTTTTTCTTAAAGCACACGACTCCAAACCGTTTCAGTCCATTTATTTCGATTAAAAGCATTTTTAATATTGGCCGAAGGTAGCAGGACCGAAATTCCAATTCAGAGTATAAGGCCAACGCTCAGCCCTCCGACTTTCGCCAACGACCATACCACGCTGAACACATCGGTTCTCGTCCGATCACCGAAATTAAGCAGCGTCGGGCGCGGTTAGTACTTAGATGGGGGACCGCTTGGGAACACCGCGTGTTGTTGGCCTCGTCAACAACTTTTTGCCGCTTTTATATTTTTCAACGCAATCTGAATAGCATTTTTCGCTGCAAATTCAAAATTCAAATGAAAAATTTATCCAGAATTTCAATTTCGACTATTTCAAAATTATTTCTTGCACTGATTTTTTTCTTAAAGCACACGACTCCAAACCGTTTCAGTCCATTTATTTCGATTAAAAGCATTTTTAATATTGGCCGAAGGTAGCAGGACCGAAATTCCAATTCAGAGTATAAGGCCAACGCTCAGCCCTCCGACTTTCGCCAACGACCATACCACGCTGAACACATCGGTTCTCGTCCGATCACCGAAATTAAGCAGCGTCGGGCGCGGTTAGTACTTAGATGGGGACCGCTTGGGAACACCGCGTGTTGTTGGCCTCGTCAACAACTTTTTGCCGCTTTTATATTTTTCAACGCAATCTGAATAGCATTTTTCGCTGCAAATTCAAAATTCAAATGAAAAATTTATCCAGAATTTCAATTTCGACTATTTCAAAATTATTTCTTGCACTGATTTTTTTCTTAAAGCACACGACTCCAAACCGTTTCAGTCCATTTATTTCGATTAAAAGCATTTTTAATATTGGCCGAAGGTAGCAGGACCGAAATTCCAATTCAGAGTATAAGGCCAACGCTCAGCCCTCCGACTTTCGCCAACGACCATACCACGCTGAACACATCGGTTCTCGTCCGATCACCGAAATTAAGCAGCGTCGGGCGCGGTTAGTACTTAGATGGGGGACCGCTTGGGAACACCGCGTGTTGTTGGCCTCGTCAACAACTTTTTGCCGCTTTTATATTTTTCAACGCAATCTGAATAGCATTTTTCGCTGCAAATTCAAAATTCAAATGAAAAATTTATCCAGAATTTCAATTTCGACTATTTCAAAATTATTTCTTGCACTGATTTTTTTCTTAAAGCACACGACTCCAAACCGTTTCAGTCCATTTATTTCGATTAAAAGCATTTTTAATATTGGCCGAAGGTAGCAGGACCGAAATTCCAATTCAGAGTATAAGGCCAACGCTCAGCCCTCCGACTTTCGCCAACGACCATACCACGCTGAACACATCGGTTCTCGTCCGATCACCGAAATTAAGCAGCGTCGGGCGCGGTTAGTACTTAGATGGGGGACCGCTTGGGAACACCGCGTGTTGTTGGCCTCGTCAACAACTTTTTGCCGCTTTTATATTTTTCAACGCAATCTGAATAGCATTTTTCGCTGCAAATTCAAAATTCAAATGAAAAATTTATCCAGAATTTCAATTTCGACTATTTCAAAATTATTTCTTGCACTGATTTTTTTCTTAAAGCACACGACTCCAAACCGTTTCAGTCCATTTATTTCGATTAAAAGCATTTTTAATATTGGCCGAAGGTAGCAGGACCGAAATTCCAATTCAGAGTATAAGGCCAACGCTCAGCCCTCCGACTTTCGCCAACGACCATACCACGCTGAACACATCGGTTCTCGTCCGATCACCGAAATTAAGCAGCGTCGGGCGCGGTTAGTACTTAGATGGGGGACCGCTTGGGAACACCGCGTGTTGTTGGCCTCGTCAACAACTTTTTGCCGCTTTTATATTTTTCAACGCAATCTGAATAGCATTTTTCGCTGCAAATTCAAAATTCAAATGAAAAATTTATCCAGAATTTCAATTTCGACTATTTCAAAATTATTTCTTGCACTGATTTTTTTCTTAAAGCACACGACTCCAAACCGTTTCAGTCCATTTATTTCGATTAAAAGCATTTTTAATATTGGCCGAAGGTAGCAGGACCGAAATTCCAATTCAGAGTATAAGGCCAACGCTCAGCCCTCCGACTTTCGCCAACGACCATACCACGCTGAACACATCGGTTCTCGTCCGATCACCGAAATTAAGCAGCGTCGGGCGCGGTTAGTACTTAGATGGGGGACCGCTTGGGAACACCGCGTGTTGTTGGCCTCGTCAACAACTTTTTGCCGCTTTTATATTTTTCAACGCAATCTGAATAGCATTTTTCGCTGCAAATTCAAAATTCAAATGAAAAATTTATCCAGAATTTCAATTTCGACTATTTCAAAATTATTTCTTGCACTGATTTTTTTCTTAAAGCACACGACTCCAAACCGTTTCAGTCCATTTATTTCGATTAAAAGCATTTTTAATATTGGCCGAAGGTAGCAGGACCGAAATTCCAATTCAGAGTATAAGGCCAACGCTCAGCCCTCCGACTTTCGCCAACGACCATACCACGCTGAACACATCGGTTCTCGTCCGATCACCGAAATTAAGCAGCGTCGGGCGCGGTTAGTACTTAGATGGGGACCGCTTGGGAACACCGCGTGTTGTTGGCCTCGTCAACAACTTTTTGCCGCTTTTATATTTTTCAACGCAATCTGAATAGCATTTTTCGCTGCAAATTCAAAATTCAAATGAAAAATTTATCCAGAATTTCAATTTCGACTATTTCAAAATTATTTCTTGCACTGATTTTTTTCTTAAAGCACACGACTCCAAACCGTTTCAGTCCATTTATTTCGATTAAAAGCATTTTTAATATTGGCCGAAGGTAGCAGGACCGAAATTCCAATTCAGAGTATAAGGCCAACGCTCAGCCCTCCGACTTTCGCCAACGACCATACCACGCTGAACACATCGGTTCTCGTCCGATCACCGAAATTAAGCAGCGTCGGGCGCGGTTAGTACTTAGATGGGGGACCGCTTGGGAACACCGCGTGTTGTTGGCCTCGTCAACAACTTTTTGCCGCTTTTATATTTTTCAACGCAATCTGAATAGCATTTTTCGCTGCAAATTCAAAATTCAAATGAAAAATTTATCCAGAATTTCAATTTCGACTATTTCAAAATTATTTCTTGCACTGATTTTTTTCTTAAAGCACACGACTCCAAACCGTTTCAGTCCATTTATTTCGATTAAAAGCATTTTTAATATTGGCCGAAGGTAGCAGGACCGAAATTCCAATTCAGAGTATAAGGCCAACGCTCAGCCCTCCGACTTTCGCCAACGACCATACCACGCTGAACACATCGGTTCTCGTCCGATCACCGAAATTAAGCAGCGTCGGGCGCGGTTAGTACTTAGATGAGGGACCGCTTGGGAACACCGCGTGTTGTTGGCCTCGTCAACAACTTTTTGCCGCTTTTATATTTTTCAACGCAATCTGAATAGCATTTTTCGCTGCAAATTCAAAATTCAAATGAAAAATTTATCCAGAATTTCAATTTCGACTATTTCAAAATTATTTCTTGCACTGATTTTTTTCTTAAAGCACACGACTCCAAACCGTTTCAGTCCATTTATTTCGATTAAAAGCATTTTTAATATTGGCCGAAGGTAGCAGGACCGAAATTCCAATTCAGAGTATAAGGCCAACGCTCAGCCCTCCGACTTTCGCCAACGACCATACCACGCTGAACACATCGGTTCTCGTCCGATCACCGAAATTAAGCAGCGTCGGGCGCGGTTAGTACTTAGATGGGGGACCGCTTGGGAACACCGCGTGTTGTTGGCCTCGTCAACAACTTTTTGCCGCTTTTATATTTTTCAACGCAATCTGAATAGCATTTTTCGCTGCAAATTCAAAATTCAAATGAAAAATTTATCCAGAATTTCAATTTCGACTATTTCAAAATTATTTCTTGCACTGATTTTTTTCTTAAAGCACACGACTCCAAACCGTTTCAGTCCATTTATTTCGATTAAAAGCATTTTTAATATTGGCCGAAGGTAGCAGGACCGAAATTCCAATTCAGAGTATAAGGCCAACGCTCAGCCCTCCGACTTTCGCCAACGACCATACCACGCTGAACACATCGGTTCTCGTCCGATCACCGAAATTAAGCAGCGTCGGGCGCGGTTAGTACTTAGATGGGGGACCGCTTGGGAACACCGCGTGTTGTTGGCCTCGTCAACAACTTTTTGCCGCTTTTATATTTTTCAACGCAATCTGAATAGCATTTTTCGCTGCAAATTCAAAATTCAAATGAAAAATTTATCCAGAATTTCAATTTCGACTATTTCAAAATTATTTCTTGCACTGATTTTTTTCTTAAAGCACACGACTCCAAACCGTTTCAGTCCATTTATTTCGATTAAAAGCATTTTTAATATTGGCCGAAGGTAGCAGGACCGAAATTCCAATTCAGAGTATAAGGCCAACGCTCAGCCCTCCGACTTTCGCCAACGACCATACCACGCTGAACACATCGGTTCTCGTCCGATCACCGAAATTAAGCAGCGTCGGGCGCGGTTAGTACTTAGATGGGGACCGCTTGGGAACACCGCGTGTTGTTGGCCTCGTCAACAACTTTTTGCCGCTTTTATATTTTTCAACGCAATCTGAATAGCATTTTTCGCTGCAAATTCAAAATTCAAATGAAAAATTTATCCAGAATTTCAATTTCGACTATTTCAAAATTATTTCTTGCACTGATTTTTTTCTTAAAGCACACGACTCCAAACCGTTTCAGTCCATTTATTTCGATTAAAAGCATTTTTAATATTGGCCGAAGGTAGCAGGACCGAAATTCCAATTCAGAGTATAAGGCCAACGCTCAGCCCTCCGACTTTCGCCAACGACCATACCACGCTGAACACATCGGTTCTCGTCCGATCACCGAAATTAAGCAGCGTCGGGCGCGGTTAGTACTTAGATGGGGACCGCTTGGGAACACCGCGTGTTGTTGGCCTCGTCAACAACTTTTTGCCGCTTTTATATTTTTCAACGCAATCTGAATAGCATTTTTCGCTGCAAATTCAAAATTCAAATGAAAAATTTATCCAGAATTTCAATTTCGACTATTTCAAAATTATTTCTTGCACTGATTTTTTTCTTAAAGCACACGACTCCAAACCGTTTCAGTCCATTTATTTCGATTAAAAGCATTTTTAATATTGGCCGAAGGTAGCAGGACCGAAATTCCAATTCAGAGTATAAGGCCAACGCTCAGCCCTCCGACTTTCGCCAACGACCATACCACGCTGAACACATCGGTTCTCGTCCGATCACCGAAATTAAGCAGCGTCGGGCGCGGTTAGTACTTAGATGAGGGACCGCTTGGGAACACCGCGTGTTGTTGGCCTCGTCAACAACTTTTTGCCGCTTTTATATTTTTCAACGCAATCTGAATAGCATTTTTCGCTGCAAATTCAAAATTCAAATGAAAAATTTATCCAGAATTTCAATTTCGACTATTTCAAAATTATTTCTTGCACTGATTTTTTTCTTAAAGCACACGACTCCAAACCGTTTCAGTCCATTTATTTCGATTAAAAGCATTTTTAATATTGGCCGAAGGTAGCAGGACCGAAATTCCAATTCAGAGTATAAGGCCAACGCTCAGCCCTCCGACTTTCGCCAACGACCATACCACGCTGAACACATCGGTTCTCGTCCGATCACCGAAATTAAGCAGCGTCGGGCGCGGTTAGTACTTAGATGGGGGACCGCTTGGGAACACCGCGTGTTGTTGGCCTCGTCAACAACTTTTTGCCGCTTTTATATTTTTCAACGCAATCTGAATAGCATTTTTCGCTGCAAATTCAAAATTCAAATGAAAAATTTATCCAGAATTTCAATTTCGACTATTTCAAAATTATTTCTTGCACTGATTTTTTTCTTAAAGCACACGACTCCAAACCGTTTCAGTCCATTTATTTCGATTAAAAGCATTTTTAATATTGGCCGAAGGTAGCAGGACCGAAATTCCAATTCAGAGTATAAGGCCAACGCTCAGCCCTCCGACTTTCGCCAACGACCATACCACGCTGAACACATCGGTTCTCGTCCGATCACCGAAATTAAGCAGCGTCGGGCGCGGTTAGTACTTAGATGGGGGACCGCTTGGGAACACCGCGTGTTGTTGGCCTCGTCAACAACTTTTTGCCGCTTTTATATTTTTCAACGCAATCTGAATAGCATTTTTCGCTGCAAATTCAAAATTCAAATGAAAAATTTATCCAGAATTTCAATTTCGACTATTTCAAAATTATTTCTTGCACTGATTTTTTTCTTAAAGCACACGACTCCAAACCGTTTCAGTCCATTTATTTCGATTAAAAGCATTTTTAATATTGGCCGAAGGTAGCAGGACCGAAATTCCAATTCAGAGTATAAGGCCAACGCTCAGCCCTCCGA
The DNA here is from genome assembly GCF_014743375.2 of Drosophila subpulchrella. Taxonomy (NCBI): domain Eukaryota; kingdom Metazoa; phylum Arthropoda; class Insecta; order Diptera; family Drosophilidae; genus Drosophila; species Drosophila subpulchrella. The sequence continues at coordinate 62,905 of NW_023665578.1, forward strand.
CTTTCGCCAACGACCATACCACGCTGAACACATCGGTTCTCGTCCGATCACCGAAATTAAGCAGCGTCGGGCGCGGTTAGTACTTAGATGGGGGACCGCTTGGGAACACCGCGTGTTGTTGGCCTCGTCAACAACTTTTTGCCGCTTTTATATTTTTCAACGCAATCTGAATAGCATTTTTCGCTGCAAATTCAAAATTCAAATGAAAAATTTATCCAGAATTTCAATTTCGACTATTTCAAAATTATTTCTTGCACTGATTTTTTTCTTAAAGCACACGACTCCAAACCGTTTCAGTCCATTTATTTCGATTAAAAGCATTTTTAATATTGGCCGAAGGTAGCAGGACCGAAATTCCAATTCAGAGTATAAGGCCAACGCTCAGCCCTCCGACTTTCGCCAACGACCATACCACGCTGAACACATCGGTTCTCGTCCGATCACCGAAATTAAGCAGCGTCGGGCGCGGTTAGTACTTAGATGGGGGACCGCTTGGGAACACCGCGTGTTGTTGGCCTCGTCAACAACTTTTTGCCGCTTTTATATTTTTCAACGCAATCTGAATAGCATTTTTCGCTGCAAATTCAAAATTCAAATGAAAAATTTATCCAGAATTTCAATTTCGACTATTTCAAAATTATTTCTTGCACTGATTTTTTTCTTAAAGCACACGACTCCAAACCGTTTCAGTCCATTTATTTCGATTAAAAGCATTTTTAATATTGGCCGAAGGTAGCAGGACCGAAATTCCAATTCAGAGTATAAGGCCAACGCTCAGCCCTCCGACTTTCGCCAACGACCATACCACGCTGAACACATCGGTTCTCGTCCGATCACCGAAATTAAGCAGCGTCGGGCGCGGTTAGTACTTAGATGGGGGACCGCTTGGGAACACCGCGTGTTGTTGGCCTCGTCAACAACTTTTTGCCGCTTTTATATTTTTCAACGCAATCTGAATAGCATTTTTCGCTGCAAATTCAAAATTCAAATGAAAAATTTATCCAGAATTTCAATTTCGACTATTTCAAAATTATTTCTTGCACTGATTTTTTTCTTAAAGCACACGACTCCAAACCGTTTCAGTCCATTTATTTCGATTAAAAGCATTTTTAATATTGGCCGAAGGTAGCAGGACCGAAATTCCAATTCAGAGTATAAGGCCAACGCTCAGCCCTCCGACTTTCGCCAACGACCATACCACGCTGAACACATCGGTTCTCGTCCGATCACCGAAATTAAGCAGCGTCGGGCGCGGTTAGTACTTAGATGGGGGACCGCTTGGGAACACCGCGTGTTGTTGGCCTCGTCAACAACTTTTTGCCGCTTTTATATTTTTCAACGCAATCTGAATAGCATTTTTCGCTGCAAATTCAAAATTCAAATGAAAAATTTATCCAGAATTTCAATTTCGACTATTTCAAAATTATTTCTTGCACTGATTTTTTTCTTAAAGCACACGACTCCAAACCGTTTCAGTCCATTTATTTCGATTAAAAGCATTTTTAATATTGGCCGAAGGTAGCAGGACCGAAATTCCAATTCAGAGTATAAGGCCAACGCTCAGCCCTCCGACTTTCGCCAACGACCATACCACGCTGAACACATCGGTTCTCGTCCGATCACCGAAATTAAGCAGCGTCGGGCGCGGTTAGTACTTAGATGGGGGACCGCTTGGGAACACCGCGTGTTGTTGGCCTCGTCAACAACTTTTTGCCGCTTTTATATTTTTCAACGCAATCTGAATAGCATTTTTCGCTGCAAATTCAAAATTCAAATGAAAAATTTATCCAGAATTTCAATTTCGACTATTTCAAAATTATTTCTTGCACTGATTTTTTTCTTAAAGCACACGACTCCAAACCGTTTCAGTCCATTTATTTCGATTAAAAGCATTTTTAATATTGGCCGAAGGTAGCAGGACCGAAATTCCAATTCAGAGTATAAGGCCAACGCTCAGCCCTCCGACTTTCGCCAACGACCATACCACGCTGAACACATCGGTTCTCGTCCGATCACCGAAATTAAGCAGCGTCGGGCGCGGTTAGTACTTAGATGGGGGACCGCTTGGGAACACCGCGTGTTGTTGGCCTCGTCAACAACTTTTTGCCGCTTTTATATTTTTCAACGCAATCTGAATAGCATTTTTCGCTGCAAATTCAAAATTCAAATGAAAAATTTATCCAGAATTTCAATTTCGACTATTTCAAAATTATTTCTTGCACTGATTTTTTTCTTAAAGCACACGACTCCAAACCGTTTCAGTCCATTTATTTCGATTAAAAGCATTTTTAATATTGGCCGAAGGTAGCAGGACCGAAATTCCAATTCAGAGTATAAGGCCAACGCTCAGCCCTCCGACTTTCGCCAACGACCATACCACGCTGAACACATCGGTTCTCGTCCGATCACCGAAATTAAGCAGCGTCGGGCGCGGTTAGTACTTAGATGGGGGACCGCTTGGGAACACCGCGTGTTGTTGGCCTCGTCAACAACTTTTTGCCGCTTTTATATTTTTCAACGCAATCTGAATAGCATTTTTCGCTGCAAATTCAAAATTCAAATGAAAAATTTATCCAGAATTTCAATTTCGACTATTTCAAAATTATTTCTTGCACTGATTTTTTTCTTAAAGCACACGACTCCAAACCGTTTCAGTCCATTTATTTCGATTAAAAGCATTTTTAATATTGGCCGAAGGTAGCAGGACCGAAATTCCAATTCAGAGTATAAGGCCAACGCTCAGCCCTCCGACTTTCGCCAACGACCATACCACGCTGAACACATCGGTTCTCGTCCGATCACCGAAATTAAGCAGCGTCGGGCGCGGTTAGTACTTAGATGGGGGACCGCTTGGGAACACCGCGTGTTGTTGGCCTCGTCAACAACTTTTTGCCGCTTTTATATTTTTCAACGCAATCTGAATAGCATTTTTCGCTGCAAATTCAAAATTCAAATGAAAAATTTATCCAGAATTTCAATTTCGACTATTTCAAAATTATTTCTTGCACTGATTTTTTTCTTAAAGCACACGACTCCAAACCGTTTCAGTCCATTTATTTCGATTAAAAGCATTTTTAATATTGGCCGAAGGTAGCAGGACCGAAATTCCAATTCAGAGTATAAGGCCAACGCTCAGCCCTCCGACTTTCGCCAACGACCATACCACGCTGAACACATCGGTTCTCGTCCGATCACCGAAATTAAGCAGCGTCGGGCGCGGTTAGTACTTAGATGGGGGACCGCTTGGGAACACCGCGTGTTGTTGGCCTCGTCAACAACTTTTTGCCGCTTTTATATTTTTCAACGCAATCTGAATAGCATTTTTCGCTGCAAATTCAAAATTCAAATGAAAAATTTATCCAGAATTTCAATTTCGACTATTTCAAAATTATTTCTTGCACTGATTTTTTTCTTAAAGCACACGACTCCAAACCGTTTCAGTCCATTTATTTCGATTAAAAGCATTTTTAATATTGGCCGAAGGTAGCAGGACCGAAATTCCAATTCAGAGTATAAGGCCAACGCTCAGCCCTCCGACTTTCGCCAACGACCATACCACGCTGAACACATCGGTTCTCGTCCGATCACCGAAATTAAGCAGCGTCGGGCGCGGTTAGTACTTAGATGGGGGACCGCTTGGGAACACCGCGTGTTGTTGGCCTCGTCAACAACTTTTTGCCGCTTTTATATTTTTCAACGCAATCTGAATAGCATTTTTCGCTGCAAATTCAAAATTCAAATGAAAAATTTATCCAGAATTTCAATTTCGACTATTTCAAAATTATTTCTTGCACTGATTTTTTTCTTAAAGCACACGACTCCAAACCGTTTCAGTCCATTTATTTCGATTAAAAGCATTTTTAATATTGGCCGAAGGTAGCAGGACCGAAATTCCAATTCAGAGTATAAGGCCAACGCTCAGCCCTCCGACTTTCGCCAACGACCATACCACGCTGAACACATCGGTTCTCGTCCGATCACCGAAATTAAGCAGCGTCGGGCGCGGTTAGTACTTAGATGGGGGACCGCTTGGGAACACCGCGTGTTGTTGGCCTCGTCAACAACTTTTTGCCGCTTTTATATTTTTCAACGCAATCTGAATAGCATTTTTCGCTGCAAATTCAAAATTCAAATGAAAAATTTATCCAGAATTTCAATTTCGACTATTTCAAAATTATTTCTTGCACTGATTTTTTTCTTAAAGCACACGACTCCAAACCGTTTCAGTCCATTTATTTCGATTAAAAGCATTTTTAATATTGGCCGAAGGTAGCAGGACCGAAATTCCAATTCAGAGTATAAGGCCAACGCTCAGCCCTCCGACTTTCGCCAACGACCATACCACGCTGAACACATCGGTTCTCGTCCGATCACCGAAATTAAGCAGCGTCGGGCGCGGTTAGTACTTAGATGGGGGACCGCTTGGGAACACCGCGTGTTGTTGGCCTCGTCAACAACTTTTTGCCGCTTTTATATTTTTCAACGCAATCTGAATAGCATTTTTCGCTGCAAATTCAAAATTCAAATGAAAAATTTATCCAGAATTTCAATTTCGACTATTTCAAAATTATTTCTTGCACTGATTTTTTTCTTAAAGCACACGACTCCAAACCGTTTCAGTCCATTTATTTCGATTAAAAGCATTTTTAATATTGGCCGAAGGTAGCAGGACCGAAATTCCAATTCAGAGTATAAGGCCAACGCTCAGCCCTCCGACTTTCGCCAACGACCATACCACGCTGAACACATCGGTTCTCGTCCGATCACCGAAATTAAGCAGCGTCGGGCGCGGTTAGTACTTAGATGGGGACCGCTTGGGAACACCGCGTGTTGTTGGCCTCGTCAACAACTTTTTGCCGCTTTTATATTTTTCAACGCAATCTGAATAGCATTTTTCGCTGCAAATTCAAAATTCAAATGAAAAATTTATCCAGAATTTCAATTTCGACTATTTCAAAATTATTTCTTGCACTGATTTTTTTCTTAAAGCACACGACTCCAAACCGTTTCAGTCCATTTATTTCGATTAAAAGCATTTTTAATATTGGCCGAAGGTAGCAGGACCGAAATTCCAATTCAGAGTATAAGGCCAACGCTCAGCCCTCCGACTTTCGCCAACGACCATACCACGCTGAACACATCGGTTCTCGTCCGATCACCGAAATTAAGCAGCGTCGGGCGCGGTTAGTACTTAGATGGGGGACCGCTTGGGAACACCGCGTGTTGTTGGCCTCGTCAACAACTTTTTGCCGCTTTTATATTTTTCAACGCAATCTGAATAGCATTTTTCGCTGCAAATTCAAAATTCAAATGAAAAATTTATCCAGAATTTCAATTTCGACTATTTCAAAATTATTTCTTGCACTGATTTTTTTCTTAAAGCACACGACTCCAAACCGTTTCAGTCCATTTATTTCGATTAAAAGCATTTTTAATATTGGCCGAAGGTAGCAGGACCGAAATTCCAATTCAGAGTATAAGGCCAACGCTCAGCCCTCCGACTTTCGCCAACGACCATACCACGCTGAACACATCGGTTCTCGTCCGATCACCGAAATTAAGCAGCGTCGGGCGCGGTTAGTACTTAGATGGGGACCGCTTGGGAACACCGCGTGTTGTTGGCCTCGTCAACAACTTTTTGCCGCTTTTATATTTTTCAACGCAATCTGAATAGCATTTTTCGCTGCAAATTCAAAATTCAAATGAAAAATTTATCCAGAATTTCAATTTCGACTATTTCAAAATTATTTCTTGCACTGATTTTTTTCTTAAAGCACACGACTCCAAACCGTTTCAGTCCATTTATTTCGATTAAAAGCATTTTTAATATTGGCCGAAGGTAGCAGGACCGAAATTCCAATTCAGAGTATAAGGCCAACGCTCAGCCCTCCGACTTTCGCCAACGACCATACCACGCTGAACACATCGGTTCTCGTCCGATCACCGAAATTAAGCAGCGTCGGGCGCGGTTAGTACTTAGATGAGGGACCGCTTGGGAACACCGCGTGTTGTTGGCCTCGTCAACAACTTTTTGCCGCTTTTATATTTTTCAACGCAATCTGAATAGCATTTTTCGCTGCAAATTCAAAATTCAAATGAAAAATTTATCCAGAATTTCAATTTCGACTATTTCAAAATTATTTCTTGCACTGATTTTTTTCTTAAAGCACACGACTCCAAACCGTTTCAGTCCATTTATTTCGATTAAAAGCATTTTTAATATTGGCCGAAGGTAGCAGGACCGAAATTCCAATTCAGAGTATAAGGCCAACGCTCAGCCCTCCGACTTTCGCCAACGACCATACCACGCTGAACACATCGGTTCTCGTCCGATCACCGAAATTAAGCAGCGTCGGGCGCGGTTAGTACTTAGATGGGGGACCGCTTGGGAACACCGCGTGTTGTTGGCCTCGTCAACAACTTTTTGCCGCTTTTATATTTTTCAACGCAATCTGAATAGCATTTTTCGCTGCAAATTCAAAATTCAAATGAAAAATTTATCCAGAATTTCAATTTCGACTATTTCAAAATTATTTCTTGCACTGATTTTTTTCTTAAAGCACACGACTCCAAACCGTTTCAGTCCATTTATTTCGATTAAAAGCATTTTTAATATTGGCCGAAGGTAGCAGGACCGAAATTCCAATTCAGAGTATAAGGCCAACGCTCAGCCCTCCGACTTTCGCCAACGACCATACCACGCTGAACACATCGGTTCTCGTCCGATCACCGAAATTAAGCAGCGTCGGGCGCGGTTAGTACTTAGATGGGGGACCGCTTGGGAACACCGCGTGTTGTTGGCCTCGTCAACAACTTTTTGCCGCTTTTATATTTTTCAACGCAATCTGAATAGCATTTTTCGCTGCAAATTCAAAATTCAAATGAAAAATTTATCCAGAATTTCAATTTCGACTATTTCAAAATTATTTCTTGCACTGATTTTTTTCTTAAAGCACACGACTCCAAACCGTTTCAGTCCATTTATTTCGATTAAAAGCATTTTTAATATTGGCCGAAGGTAGCAGGACCGAAATTCCAATTCAGAGTATAAGGCCAACGCTCAGCCCTCCGACTTTCGCCAACGACCATACCACGCTGAACACATCGGTTCTCGTCCGATCACCGAAATTAAGCAGCGTCGGGCGCGGTTAGTACTTAGATGGGGGACCGCTTGGGAACACCGCGTGTTGTTGGCCTCGTCAACAACTTTTTGCCGCTTTTATATTTTTCAACGCAATCTGAATAGCATTTTTCGCTGCAAATTCAAAATTCAAATGAAAAATTTATCCAGAATTTCAATTTCGACTATTTCAAAATTATTTCTTGCACTGATTTTTTTCTTAAAGCACACGACTCCAAACCGTTTCAGTCCATTTATTTCGATTAAAAGCATTTTTAATATTGGCCGAAGGTAGCAGGACCGAAATTCCAATTCAGAGTATAAGGCCAACGCTCAGCCCTCCGACTTTCGCCAACGACCATACCACGCTGAACACATCGGTTCTCGTCCGATCACCGAAATTAAGCAGCGTCGGGCGCGGTTAGTACTTAGATGGGGGACCGCTTGGGAACACCGCGTGTTGTTGGCCTCGTCAACAACTTTTTGCCGCTTTTATATTTTTCAACGCAATCTGAATAGCATTTTTCGCTGCAAATTCAAAATTCAAATGAAAAATTTATCCAGAATTTCAATTTCGACTATTTCAAAATTATTTCTTGCACTGATTTTTTTCTTAAAGCACACGACTCCAAACCGTTTCAGTCCATTTATTTCGATTAAAAGCATTTTTAATATTGGCCGAAGGTAGCAGGACCGAAATTCCAATTCAGAGTATAAGGCCAACGCTCAGCCCTCCGACTTTCGCCAACGACCATACCACGCTGAACACATCGGTTCTCGTCCGATCACCGAAATTAAGCAGCGTCGGGCGCGGTTAGTACTTAGATGAGGGACCGCTTGGGAACACCGCGTGTTGTTGGCCTCGTCAACAACTTTTTGCCGCTTTTATATTTTTCAACGCAATCTGAATAGCATTTTTCGCTGCAAATTCAAAATTCAAATGAAAAATTTATCCAGAATTTCAATTTCGACTATTTCAAAATTATTTCTTGCACTGATTTTTTTCTTAAAGCACACGACTCCAAACCGTTTCAGTCCATTTATTTCGATTAAAAGCATTTTTAATATTGGCCGAAGGTAGCAGGACCGAAATTCCAATTCAGAGTATAAGGCCAACGCTCAGCCCTCCGACTTTCGCCAACGACCATACCACGCTGAACACATCGGTTCTCGTCCGATCACCGAAATTAAGCAGCGTCGGGCGCGGTTAGTACTTAGATGGGGACCGCTTGGGAACACCGCGTGTTGTTGGCCTCGTCAACAACTTTTTGCCGCTTTTATATTTTTCAACGCAATCTGAATAGCATTTTTCGCTGCAAATTCAAAATTCAAATGAAAAATTTATCCAGAATTTCAATTTCGACTATTTCAAAATTATTTCTTGCACTGATTTTTTTCTTAAAGCACACGACTCCAAACCGTTTCAGTCCATTTATTTCGATTAAAAGCATTTTTAATATTGGCCGAAGGTAGCAGGACCGAAATTCCAATTCAGAGTATAAGGCCAACGCTCAGCCCTCCGACTTTCGCCAACGACCATACCACGCTGAACACATCGGTTCTCGTCCGATCACCGAAATTAAGCAGCGTCGGGCGCGGTTAGTACTTAGATGAGGGACCGCTTGGGAACACCGCGTGTTGTTGGCCTCGTCAACAACTTTTTGCCGCTTTTATATTTTTCAACGCAATCTGAATAGCATTTTTCGCTGCAAATTCAAAATTCAAATGAAAAATTTATCCAGAATTTCAATTTCGACTATTTCAAAATTATTTCTTGCACTGATTTTTTTCTTAAAGCACACGACTCCAAACCGTTTCAGTCCATTTATTTCGATTAAAAGCATTTTTAATATTGGCCGAAGGTAGCAGGACCGAAATTCCAATTCAGAGTATAAGGCCAACGCTCAGCCCTCCGACTTTCGCCAACGACCATACCACGCTGAACACATCGGTTCTCGTCCGATCACCGAAATTAAGCAGCGTCGGGCGCGGTTAGTACTTAGATGAGGGACCGCTTGGGAACACCGCGTGTTGTTGGCCTCGTCAACAACTTTTTGCCGCTTTTATATTTTTCAACGCAATCTGAATAGCATTTTTCGCTGCAAATTCAAAATTCAAATGAAAAATTTATCCAGAATTTCAATTTCGACTATTTCAAAATTATTTCTTGCACTGATTTTTTTCTTAAAGCACACGACTCCAAACCGTTTCAGTCCATTTATTTCGATTAAAAGCATTTTTAATATTGGCCGAAGGTAGCAGGACCGAAATTCCAATTCAGAGTATAAGGCCAACGCTCAGCCCTCCGACTTTCGCCAACGACCATACCACGCTGAACACATCGGTTCTCGTCCGATCACCGAAATTAAGCAGCGTCGGGCGCGGTTAGTACTTAGATGGGGGACCGCTTGGGAACACCGCGTGTTGTTGGCCTCGTCAACAACTTTTTGCCGCTTTTATATTTTTCAACGCAATCTGAATAGCATTTTTCGCTGCAAATTCAAAATTCAAATGAAAAATTTATCCAGAATTTCAATTTCGACTATTTCAAAATTATTTCTTGCACTGATTTTTTTCTTAAAGCACACGACTCCAAACCGTTTCAGTCCATTTATTTCGATTAAAAGCATTTTTAATATTGGCCGAAGGTAGCAGGACCGAAATTCCAATTCAGAGTATAAGGCCAACGCTCAGCCCTCCGACTTTCGCCAACGACCATACCACGCTGAACACATCGGTTCTCGTCCGATCACCGAAATTAAGCAGCGTCGGGCGCGGTTAGTACTTAGATGGGGGACCGCTTGGGAACACCGCGTGTTGTTGGCCTCGTCAACAACTTTTTGCCGCTTTTATATTTTTCAACGCAATCTGAATAGCATTTTTCGCTGCAAATTCAAAATTCAAATGAAAAATTTATCCAGAATTTCAATTTCGACTATTTCAAAATTATTTCTTGCACTGATTTTTTTCTTAAAGCACACGACTCCAAACCGTTTCAGTCCATTTATTTCGATTAAAAGCATTTTTAATATTGGCCGAAGGTAGCAGGACCGAAATTCCAATTCAGAGTATAAGGCCAACGCTCAGCCCTCCGACTTTCGCCAACGACCATACCACGCTGAACACATCGGTTCTCGTCCGATCACCGAAATTAAGCAGCGTCGGGCGCGGTTAGTACTTAGATGGGGGACCGCTTGGGAACACCGCGTGTTGTTGGCCTCGTCAACAACTTTTTGCCGCTTTTATATTTTTCAACGCAATCTGAATAGCATTTTTCGCTGCAAATTCAAAATTCAAATGAAAAATTTATCCAGAATTTCAATTTCGACTATTTCAAAATTATTTCTTGCACTGATTTTTTTCTTAAAGCACACGACTCCAAACCGTTTCAGTCCATTTATTTCGATTAAAAGCATTTTTAATATTGGCCGAAGGTAGCAGGACCGAAATTCCAATTCAGAGTATAAGGCCAACGCTCAGCCCTCCGACTTTCGCCAACGACCATACCACGCTGAACACATCGGTTCTCGTCCGATCACCGAAATTAAGCAGCGTCGGGCGCGGTTAGTACTTAGATGGGGGACCGCTTGGGAACACCGCGTGTTGTTGGCCTCGTCAACAACTTTTTGCCGCTTTTATATTTTTCAACGCAATCTGAATAGCATTTTTCGCTGCAAATTCAAAATTCAAATGAAAAATTTATCCAGAATTTCAATTTCGACTATTTCAAAATTATTTCTTGCACTGATTTTTTTCTTAAAGCACACGACTCCAAACCGTTTCAGTCCATTTATTTCGATTAAAAGCATTTTTAATATTGGCCGAAGGTAGCAGGACCGAAATTCCAATTCAGAGTATAAGGCCAACGCTCAGCCCTCCGACTTTCGCCAACGACCATACCACGCTGAACACATCGGTTCTCGTCCGATCACCGAAATTAAGCAGCGTCGGGCGCGGTTAGTACTTAGATGGGGACCGCTTGGGAACACCGCGTGTTGTTGGCCTCGTCAACAACTTTTTGCCGCTTTTATATTTTTCAACGCAATCTGAATAGCATTTTTCGCTGCAAATTCAAAATTCAAATGAAAAATTTATCCAGAATTTCAATTTCGACTATTTCAAAATTATTTCTTGCACTGATTTTTTTCTTAAAGCACACGACTCCAAACCGTTTCAGTCCATTTATTTCGATTAAAAGCATTTTTAATATTGGCCGAAGGTAGCAGGACCGAAATTCCAATTCAGAGTATAAGGCCAACGCTCAGCCCTCCGACTTTCGCCAACGACCATACCACGCTGAACACATCGGTTCTCGTCCGATCACCGAAATTAAGCAGCGTCGGGCGCGGTTAGTACTTAGATGAGGGACCGCTTGGGAACACCGCGTGTTGTTGGCCTCGTCAACAACTTTTTGCCGCTTTTATATTTTTCAACGCAATCTGAATAGCATTTTTCGCTGCAAATTCAAAATTCAAATGAAAAATTTATCCAGAATTTCAATTTCGACTATTTCAAAATTATTTCTTGCACTGATTTTTTTCTTAAAGCACACGACTCCAAACCGTTTCAGTCCATTTATTTCGATTAAAAGCATTTTTAATATTGGCCGAAGGTAGCAGGACCGAAATTCCAATTCAGAGTATAAGGCCAACGCTCAGCCCTCCGACTTTCGCCAACGACCATACCACGCTGAACACATCGGTTCTCGTCCGATCACCGAAATTAAGCAGCGTCGGGCGCGGTTAGTACTTAGATGGGGACCGCTTGGGAACACCGCGTGTTGTTGGCCTCGTCAACAACTTTTTGCCGCTTTTATATTTTTCAACGCAATCTGAATAGCATTTTTCGCTGCAAATTCAAAATTCAAATGAAAAATTTATCCAGAATTTCAATTTCGACTATTTCAAAATTATTTCTTGCACTGATTTTTTTCTTAAAGCACACGACTCCAAACCGTTTCAGTCCATTTATTTCGATTAAAAGCATTTTTAATATTGGCCGAAGGTAGCAGGACCGAAATTCCAATTCAGAGTATAAGGCCAACGCTCAGCCCTCCGACTTTCGCCAACGACCATACCACGCTGAACACATCGGTTCTCGTCCGATCACCGAAATTAAGCAGCGTCGGGCGCGGTTAGTACTTAGATGGGGGACCGCTTGGGAACACCGCGTGTTGTTGGCCTCGTCAACAACTTTTTGCCGCTTTTATATTTTTCAACGCAATCTGAATAGCATTTTTCGCTGCAAATTCAAAATTCAAATGAAAAATTTATCCAGAATTTCAATTTCGACTATTTCAAAATTATTTCTTGCACTGATTTTTTTCTTAAAGCACACGACTCCAAACCGTTTCAGTCCATTTATTTCGATTAAAAGCATTTTTAATATTGGCCGAAGGTAGCAGGACCGAAATTCCAATTCAGAGTATAAGGCCAACGCTCAGCCCTCCGACTTTCGCCAACGACCATACCACGCTGAACACATCGGTTCTCGTCCGATCACCGAAATTAAGCAGCGTCGGGCGCGGTTAGTACTTAGATGAGGGACCGCTTGGGAACACCGCGTGTTGTTGGCCTCGTCAACAACTTTTTGCCGCTTTTATATTTTTCAACGCAATCTGAATAGCATTTTTCGCTGCAAATTCAAAATTCAAATGAAAAATTTATCCAGAATTTCAATTTCGACTATTTCAAAATTATTTCTTGCACTGATTTTTTTCTTAAAGCACACGACTCCAAACCGTTTCAGTCCATTTATTTCGATTAAAAGCATTTTTAATATTGGCCGAAGGTAGCAGGACCGAAATTCCAATTCAGAGTATAAGGCCAACGCTCAGCCCTCCGACTTTCGCCAACGACCATACCACGCTGAACACATCGGTTCTCGTCCGATCACCGAAATTAAGCAGCGTCGGGCGCGGTTAGTACTTAGATGGGGACCGCTTGGGAACACCGCGTGTTGTTGGCCTCGTCAACAACTTTTTGCCGCTTTTATATTTTTCAACGCAATCTGAATAGCATTTTTCGCTGCAAATTCAAAATTCAAATGAAAAATTTATCCAGAATTTCAATTTCGACTATTTCAAAATTATTTCTTGCACTGATTTTTTTCTTAAAGCACACGACTCCAAACCGTTTCAGTCCATTTATTTCGATTAAAAGCATTTTTAATATTGGCCGAAGGTAGCAGGACCGAAATTCCAATTCAGAGTATAAGGCCAACGCTCAGCCCTCCGACTTTCGCCAACGACCATACCACGCTGAACACATCGGTTCTCGTCCGATCACCGAAATTAAGCAGCGTCGGGCGCGGTTAGTACTTAGATGGGGGACCGCTTGGGAACACCGCGTGTTGTTGGCCTCGTCAACAACTTTTTGCCGCTTTTATATTTTTCAACGCAATCTGAATAGCATTTTTCGCTGCAAATTCAAAATTCAAATGAAAAATTTATCCAGAATTTCAATTTCGACTATTTCAAAATTATTTCTTGCACTGATTTTTTTCTTAAAGCACACGACTCCAAACCGTTTCAGTCCATTTATTTCGATTAAAAGCATTTTTAATATTGGCCGAAGGTAGCAGGACCGAAATTCCAATTCAGAGTATAAGGCCAACGCTCAGCCCTCCGACTTTCGCCAACGACCATACCACGCTGAACACATCGGTTCTCGTCCGATCACCGAAATTAAGCAGCGTCGGGCGCGGTTAGTACTTAGATGGGGGACCGCTTGGGAACACCGCGTGTTGTTGGCCTCGTCAACAACTTTTTGCCGCTTTTATATTTTTCAACGCAATCTGCAATAGCATTTTTCGCTGCAAATTCAAAATTCAAATGAAAAATTTATCCAGAATTTCAATTTCGACTATTTCAAAATTTTTCTTGCACTGATTTTTTTCTTAAAGCACACGACTCCAAACCGTTTCAGTCCATTTATTTCGATTAAAAGCATTTTTAATATTGGCCGAAGGTAGCAGGACCGAAATTCCAATTCAGAGTATAAGGCCAACGCTCAGCCCTCCGACTTTCGCCAACGACCATACCACGCTGAACACATCGGTTCTCGTCCGATCACCGAAATTAAGCAGCGTCGGGCGCGGTTAGTACTTAGATTGGGACCGCTTGGGAACATTGTTTTGGCCTCGTCAACAACTTTTTGCCGCTTTTATATTTTTCAACGCAATCTGAATAGCATTTTTCGCTGCAAATTCAAAATTCAAATGAAAAATTTATCCAGAATTTCAATTTCGACTATTTCAAAATTATTTCTTGCACTGATTTTTTTCTTAAAGCACACGACTCCAAACCGTTTCAGTCCATTTATTTCGATTAAAAGCATTTTTAATATTGGCCGAAGGTAGCAGGACCGAAATTCCAATTCAGAGTATAAGGCCAACGCTCAGCCCTCCGACTTTCGCCAACGACCATACCACGCTGAACACATCGGTTCTCGTCCGATCACCGAAATTAAGCAGCGTCGGGCGCGGTTAGTACTTAGATGAGGGACCGCTTGGGAACACCGCGTGTTGTTGGCCTCGTCAACAACTTTTTGCCGCTTTTATATTTTTCAACGCAATCTGAATAGCATTTTTCGCTGCAAATTCAAAATTCAAATGAAAAATTTATCCAGAATTTCAATTTCGACTATTTCAAAATTATTTCCTTGCACTGATTTTTTTCTTAAAGCACACGACTCCAAACCGTTTCAGTCCATTTATTTCGATTAAAAGCATTTTTTAATATTGGCCGAAGGTAGCAGGACCGAAATTCCAATTCAGAGTATAAGGCCAACGCTCAGCCCTCCGACTTTCGCCAACGACCATACCACGCTGAACACATCGGTTCTCGTCCGATCACCGAAATTAAGCAGCGTCGGGCGCGGTTAGTACTTAGATGGGGGACCGCTTGGGAACACCGCGTGTTGTTGGCCTCGTCAACAACTTTTTGCCGCTTTTATATTTTTCAACGCAATCTGAATAGCATTTTTCGCTGCAAATTCAAAATTCAAATGAAAAATTTATCCAGAATTTCAATTTCGACTATTTCAAAATTATTTCTTGCACTGATTTTTTTCTTAAAGCACACGACTCCAAACCGTTTCAGTCCATTTATTTCGATTAAAAGCATTTTTAATATTGGCCGAAGGTAGCAGGACCGAAATTCCAATTCAGAGTATAAGGCCAACGCTCAGCCCTCCGACTTTCGCCAACGACCATACCACGCTGAACACATCGGTTCTCGTCCGATCACCGAAATTAAGCAGCGTCGGGCGCGGTTAGTACTTAGATGGGGGACCGCTTGGGAACACCGCGTGTTGTTGGCCTCGTCAACAACTTTTTGCCGCTTTTATATTTTTCAACGCAATCTGAATAGCATTTTTCGCTGCAAATTCAAAATTCAAATGAAAAATTTATCCAGAATTTCAATTTCGACTATTTCAAAATTATTTCTTGCACTGATTTTTTTCTTAAAGCACACGACTCCAAACCGTTTCAGTCCATTTATTTCGATTAAAAGCATTTTTAATATTGGCCGAAGGTAGCAGGACCGAAATTCCAATTCAGAGTATAAGGCCAACGCTCAGCCCTCCGACTTTCGCCAACGACCATACCACGCTGAACACATCGGTTCTCGTCCGATCACCGAAATTAAGCAGCGTCGGGCGCGGTTAGTACTTAGATGAGGGACCGCTTGGGAACACCGCGTGTTGTTGGCCTCGTCAACAACTTTTTGCCGCTTTTATATTTTTCAACGCAATCTGAATAGCATTTTTCGCTGCAAATTCAAAATTCAAATGAAAAATTTATCCAGAATTTCAATTTCGACTATTTCAAAATTATTTCTTGCACTGATTTTTTTCTTAAAGCACACGACTCCAAACCGTTTCAGTCCATTTATTTCGATTAAAAGCATTTTTAATATTGGCCGAAGGTAGCAGGACCGAAATTCCAATTCAGAGTATAAGGCCAACGCTCAGCCCTCCGACTTTCGCCAACGACCATACCACGCTGAACACATCGGTTCTCGTCCGATCACCGAAATTAAGCAGCGTCGGGCGCGGTTAGTACTTAGATGGGGGACCGCTTGGGAACACCGCGTGTTGTTGGCCTCGTCAACAACTTTTTGCCGCTTTTATATTTTTCAACGCAATCTGAATAGCATTTTTCGCTGCAAATTCAAAATTCAAATGAAAAATTTATCCAGAATTTCAATTTCGACTATTTCAAATTATTTCTTGCACTGATTTTTTTCTTAAAGCACACGACTCCAAACCGTTTCAGGTCCATTTATTTCGATTAAAAGCATTTTTAATATTGGCCGAAGGTAGCAGGACCGAAATTCCAATTCAGAGTATAAGGCCAACGCTCAGCCCTCCGACTTTCGCCAACGACCATACCACGCTGAAACACATCGGTTCTCGTCCGATCACCGAAATTAAGCAGCGTCGGGCGCGGTTAGTACTTAGATGGGGGACCGCTTGGGAACACCGCGTGTTGTTGGGCCTCGTCAACAACTTTTTGCCGCTTTTATATTTTTCAACGCAATCTGAATAGCATTTTTCGCTGCAAAATTCAAAATTCAAATGAAAAATTTATCCAGAATTTCAATTTCGACTATTTCAAAATTAATTTCTTGCACTGATTTTTTTTCTTAAAGCACACGACTCCAAACCGTTTCAGTCCATTTATTTCGATTAAAAGCATTTTTAATATTGGCCGAAGGTAGCAGGACCGAAATTTCCAATTCAGAGTATAAGGCCAACGCTCAGCCCTCCGACTTTCGCCAACGACCATACCACGCTGAACACATCGGTTCTCGTCCGATCACCGAAATTAAGCAGCGTCGGGCGCGGTTAGTACTTAGATGGGGGACGCTTGGGAACACCGCGTGTTGTTTGGCCTCGTCAACAACTTTTTGCCGCTTTTATATTTTTCAACGCAATCTGAATAGCATTTTTCGCTGCAAATTCAAAATTCAAATGAAAACTTTATCCAGAATTTCAATTTCGACTATTTCCAAAATTATTTCTTGCACTGATTTTTTTCTTAAAGCACACGACTCCAAACCGTTTCAGTCCATTTATTTCGATAAAAGCATTTTTAATATTGGCCGAAGGTAGCAGGACGAATTCCAATCAGAGTATAAGGCCAACGCTCAGCCCTCCGACTTTCGCCAACGACCATACCACGCTGAACACATCGGTTCTCGTCCGATCACCGAAATTAAGCAGCGTCGGGCGCGGTTAGTACTTAGATGAGGGACCGCTTGGGAACCACGCGTGTTGTTGGCCTCGTCAACAACTTTTGCCGCTTTTATATTTTTCAACGCAATCTGAATAGCATTTTTCGCTGGCAAATTCAAAATTCAAATGAAAAATTTATCCAGAATTTCAATTTCCGACTAGTTTCAAAATTATTTCTTGCACTGATTTTTTTCTTAAAGCACACGACTCCAAACCGTTTCAGTCCATTTATTTCGATTAAAAGCATTTTTAATATTGGCCGAAGGTAGCAGGACCGAAATTCCAATTCAGAGTATAAGGCCAACGCTCAGCCCTCCGACTTTCGCCAACGACCATACCACGCTGAACACATCGGTTCTCGTCCGATCACCGAAATTAAGCAGCGTCGGGCGCGGTTAGTACTTAGATGGGGGACCGCTTGGGAACACCGCGTGTTGTTGGCCTCGTCAACAACTTTTTGCCGCTTTTATATTTTTCAACGCAATCTGAATAGCATTTTTCGCTGCAAATTCAAAATTCAAATGAAAAATTTATCCAGAATTTCAATTTCGACTATTTCAAAATTATTTCTTGCACTGATTTTTTTCTTAAAGCACACGACTCCAAACCGTTTCAGTCCATTTATTTCGATTAAAAGCATTTTAATATTGGCCGAAGGTAGCAGGACCGAAATTCCAATTCAGAGTATAAGGCCAACGCTCAGCCCTCCGACTTTCGCCAACGACCATACCACGCTGAACACATCGGTTCTCGTCCGATCACCGAAATTAAGCAGCGTCGGGCGCGGTTAGTACTTAGATGGGGGACCGCTTGGGAACACCGCGTGTTGTTGGCCTCGTCAACAACTTTTTGCCGCTTTTATATTTTTCAACGCAATCTGAATAGCATTTTTCGCTGCAAATTCAAAATTCAAATGAAAAATTTATCCAGAATTTCAATTTCGACTATTTCAAAATTATTTCTTGCACTGATTTTTTTCTTTAAAGCACACGACTCCAAAACCGTTTTCAGTCCATTTATTTCGATTAAAAGCATTTTTAATATTGGCCGAAGGTAGCAGGACCGAAATTCCAATTCAGAGTATAAGGCCAACGCTCAGCCCTCCGACTTTCGCCAACGACCATACCACGCTGAACACATCGGTTCTCGTCCGATCACCGAAATTAAGCAGCGTCGGGCGCGGTTAGTACTTAGATGAGGGACCGCTTGGGAACACCGCGTGTTGTTGGCCTCGTCAACAACTTTTTGCCGCTTTTATATTTTTCAACGCAATCTGAATAGCATTTTTCGCTGCAAATTCAAAATTCAAATGAAAAATTTATCCAGAATTTCAATTTCGACTATTTCAAAATTATTTCTTGCACTGATTTTTTTCTTAAAGCACACGACTCCAAACCGTTTCAGTCCATTTATTTCGATTAAAAGCATTTTTAATATTGGCCGAAGGTAGCAGGACCGAAATTCCAATTCAGAGTATAAGGCCAACGCTCAGCCCTCCGACTTTCGCCAACGACCATACCACGCTGAACACATCGGTTCTCGTCCGATCACCGAAATTAAGCAGCGTCGGGCGCGGTTAGTACGTAGATGGGGGACCGCTGGGAACACCGCGTGTTGTTGGCCTCGTCAACAACTTTTTGCCGCTTTTATATTTTTCAACGCAATCTGAATAGCATTTTTCGCTGCAAATTCAAAATTCAAATGAAAAATTTATCCAGAATTTCAATTTCGACTATTTCAAAATTATTTCTTGCACTGATTTTTTTCTTAAAGCACACGACTCCAAACCGTTTCAGTCCATTTATTTCGATTAAAAGCATTTTTAATATGGCCGAAGGTAGCAGGACCGAAATTCCAATTCAGAGTATAAGGCCAACGCTCAGCCCTCCGACTTTCGCCAACGACCATACCACGCTGAACACATCGGTTCTCGTCCGATCACCGAAATTAAGCAGCGTCGGGCGCGGTTAGTACTTAGATGAGGGACCGCTTGGGAACACCGCGTGTTGTTGGCCTCGTCAACAACTTTTTTGCCGCTTTTATATTTTCAAACGCAATCTGAATAGCATTTTTCGCTGCAAATTCAAAATTCAAATGAAAATTTATCCAGAATTTCAATTTCGACTATTTCAAAATTATTTCTTGCACTGATTTTTTTCTTAAAGCACACGACTCCAAACCGTTTCAGTCCATTTATTTCGATTAAAAGCATTTTTAATATTGGCCGAAGGTAGCAGGACCGAAATTCCAATTCAGAGTATAAGGCCAACGCTCAGCCCTCCGACTTTCGCCAACGACCATACCACGCTGAACACATCGGTTCTCGTCCGATCACCGAAATTAAGCAGCGTCGGGCGCGGTTAGTACTTAGATGAGGGACCGCTTGGGAACACCGCGTGTTGTTGGCCTCGTCAACAACTTTTTTGCCGCTTTTATATTTTTCAACGCAATCTGAATAGCATTTTTCGCTGCAAATTCAAAATTCAAATGAAAAATTTATCCAGAATTTCAATTTCGACTATTTCAAAATTATTTTCTTGCACTGATTTTTTTCTTAAAGCACACGACTCCAAACCGTTTCAGTCCATTTATTTCGATTAAAAGCATTTTTAATATTGGCCGAAGGTAGCAGGACCGAAATTCCAATTCAGAGTATAAGGCCAAACGCTCAGCCCTCCGACTTTCGCCAACGACCATACCACGCTGAACACATCGGTTCTCGTCCGATCACCGAAATTAAGCAGCGTCGGGCGCGGTTAGTACTTAGATGAGGGACCGCTTGGGAACACGCGTGTTGTTGGCCTCGTCAACAACTTTTTGCCGCTTTTATATTTTCAACGCAATCTGAATAGCATTTTTCGCTGCAAATTCAAAATTCAAATGAAAAATTTATCCAGAATTTCAATTTCGACTATTTCAAAATTATTTCTTGCACTGATTTTTTTCTTAAAGCACACGACTCCAAACCGTTTCAGTCCATTTATTTCGATTAAAAGCATTTTTAATATTGGCCGAAGGTAGCAGGACCGAAATTCCAATTCAGAGTATAAGGCCAACGCTCAGCCCTCCGACTTTCGCCAACGACCATACCACGCTGAACACATCGGTTCTCGTCCGATCACCGAAATTAAGCAGCGTCGGGCGCGGTTAGTACTTAGATGCGGGACCGCTTGGGAACACCGCGTGTTGTTGGCCTCGTCAACAACTTTTTGCCGCTTTTATATTTTTCAACGCAATCTGAATAGCATTTTTTCGCTGCAAATTCAAAATTCAAATGAAAAATTTATCCAGAATTTCAATTTCGACTATTTCAAAATTATTTCTTGCACTGATTTTTTTCTTAAAGCACACGACTCCAAACCGTTTCAGTCCATTTATTTCGATTAAAAGCATTTTTAATATTGGCCGAAGGTAGCAGGACCGAAATTCCAATTCAGAGTATAAGGCCAACGCTCAGCCCTCCGACTTTCGCCAACGACCATACCACGCTGAACACATCGGTTCTCGTCCGATCACCGAAATTAAGCAGCGTCGGGCGCGGTTAGTAACTTAGATGAGGGACCGCTTGGGAACACCGCGTGTTGTTGGCCTCGTCAACAACTTTTTGCCGCTTTTATATTTTTCAACGCAATCTGAATAGCATTTTTCGCTGCAAATTCAAAATTCAAATGAAAAAATTTATCCAGAATTTCAATTTCGACTATTTCAAAATTATTTCTTGCACTGATTTTTTTCTTAAAGCACACGACTCCAAACCGTTTCAGTCCATTTATTTCGATTAAAAGCATTTTTAATATTGGCCGAAGGTAGCAGGACGAAATTCCAATTCAGAGTATAAGGCCAACGCTCAGCCCTCCGACTTTCGCCAACGACCATACCACGCTGAACACATCGGTTCTCGTCCGATCACCGAAATTAAGCAGCGTCGGGCGCGGTTAGTACTTAGATGGGGGACCGCTTGGGAACACCGCGTGTTGTTGGCCTCGTCAACAACTTTTTGCCGCTTTTATATTTTTCAACGCAATCTGAATAGCATTTTTCGCTGCAAATTCAAAATTCAAATGAAAAATTTATCCAGAATTTCAATTTCGACTATTTCAAAATTATTTCTTGCACTGATTTTTTTCTTAAAGCACACGACTCCAAACCGTTTCAGTCCATTTATTTCGATTAAAAGCATTTTTAATATTGGCCGAAGGTAGCAGGACCGAAATTCCAATTCAGAGTATAAGGCCAACGCTCAGCCCTCCGACTTTCGCCAACGACCATACCACGCTGAACACATCGGTTCTCGTCCGATCACCGAAATTAAGCAGCGTCGGGCGCGGTTAGTACTTAGATGGGGGACCGCTTGGGAACACCGCGTGTTGTTGGCCTCGTCAACAACTTTTTGCCGCTTTTTATATTTTCAACGCAATCTGAATAGCATTTTTCGCTGCAAATTCAAAATTCAAATGAAAAATTTATCCAGAATTTCAATTTCGACTATTTCAAAATTATTTCTTGCACTGATTTTTTTTAAAGCACACGACTCCAAACCGTTTCAGTCCATTTATTTCGATTAAAAGCATTTTTAATATTGGCCGAAGGTAGCAGGACCGAAATTCCAATTCAGAGTATAAGGCCAACGCTCAGCCCTCCGACTTTCGCCAACGACCATACCACGCTGAACACATCGGTTCTCGTCCGATCACCGAAATTAAGCAGCGTCGGGCGCGGTTAGTACTTAGATGGGGACCGCTTGGGAACACCGCGTGTTGTTGGCCTCGTCAACAACTTTTTGCCGCTTTTATATTTTTCAACGCAATCTGAATAGCATTTTTCGCTGCAAATTCAAAATTCAAATGAAAAATTTATCCAGAATTTCAATTTCGACTATTCTCAAAATTATTTCTTGCACTGATTTTTTTCTTAAAGCACACGACTCCAAACCGTTTCAGTCCATTTATTTCGATTAAAAGCATTTTAATATTGGCCGAAGGTAGCAGGACCGAAATTCCAATTCAGAGTATAAGGCCAACGCTCAGCCCTCCGACTTTCGCCAACGACCATACCACGCTGAACACATCGGTTCTCGTCCGATCACCGAAATTAAGCAGCGTCGGGCGCGGTTAGTACTTAGATGGGGACCGCTTGGGAACACCGCGTGTTGTTGGCCTCGTCAACAACTTTTTGCCGCTTTTATATTTTTCAACGCAATCTGAATAGCATTTTTCGCTGCAAATTCAAAATTCAAATGAAAAATTTATCCAGAATTTCAATTCGACTATTTCAAAATTATTTCTTGCACTGATTTTTTCTTAAAGCACACGACTCCAAACCGTTTCAGTCCATTTATTTCGATTAAAAGCATTTTTAATATTGGCCGAAGGTAGCAGGACCGAAATTCCAATTCAGAGTATAAGGCCAACGCTCAGCCCTCCGACTTTCGCCAACGACCATACCACGCTGAACACATCGGTTCTCGTCCGATCACCGAAATTAAGCAGCGTCGGGCGCGGTTAGTACTTAGATGGGGGACCGCTTGGGAACACCGCGTGTTGTTGGCCTCGTCAACAACTTTGCGCTTTTATATTTTTCAACGCAATCTGAATAGCATTTTTCGCTGCAAATTCAAAATTCAAATGAAAAATTTATCCAGAATTTCAATTTCGACTATTTCAAAATTATTTCTTGCACTGATTTTTTTCTTAAAGCACACGACTCCAAACCGTTTCAGTCCATTTATTTCGATTAAAAGCATTTTTAATATTGGCCGAAGGTAGCAGGACCGAAATTCCAATTCAGAGTATAAGGCCAACGCTCAGCCCTCCGACTTTCGCCAACGACCATACCACGCTGAACACATCGGTTCTCGTCCGATCACCGAAATTAAGCAGCGTCGGGCGCGGTTAGTACTTAGATGGGGGACCGCTTGGAACACCGCGTGTTGTTGGCCTCGTCAACAACTTTTTGCCGCTTTTATATTTTTCAACGCAATCTGAATAGCATTTTTCGCTGCAAATTCAAAATTCAAATGAAAAATTTATCCAGAATTTCAATTTCGACTATTTCAAAATTATTTCTTGCACTGATTTTTTTCTTAAAGCACACGACTCCAAACCGTTTCAGTCCATTTATTTCGATTAAAAGCATTTTAATATTGGCCGAAGGTAGCAGGACCGAAATTCCAATTCAGAGTATAAGGCCAACGCTCAGCCCTCCGACTTTCGCCAACGACCATACCACGCTGAACACATCGGTTCTCGTCCGATCACCGAAATTAAGCAGCGTCGGGCGCGGTTAGTACTTAGATGGGGACCGCTTGGGAACACCGCGTGTTGTTGGCCTCGTCAACAACTTTTTGCCGCTTTTATATTTTTCAACGCAATCTGAATAGCATTTTTCGCTGCAAATTCAAAATTCAAATGAAAAATTTATCCAGAATTTCAATTTCGACTATTTCAAAATTATTTCTTGCACTGATTTTTTTCTTAAAGCACACGACTCCAAACCGTTTCAGTCCATTTATTTCGATTAAAAGCATTTTAATATTGGCCGAAGGTAGCAGGACCGAAATTCCAATTCAGAGTATAAGGCCAACGCTCAGCCCTCCGACTTTCGCCAACGACCATACCACGCTGAACACATCGGTTCTCGTCCGATCACCGAAATTAAGCAGCGTCGGGCGCGGTTAGTACTTAGATGAGGGACCGCTTGGGAACACCGCGGTGTGTTGGCCTCGTCAACAACTTTTGCCGCTTTTATATTTTTCAACGCAATCTGAATAGCATTTTTCGCTGCAAATTCAAAATTCAAATGAAAAATTTATCCAGAATTTCAATTTCGACTATTTCAAAATTATTTCTTGCACTGATTTTTTTCTTAAAGCACACGACTCCAAACCGTTTCAGTCCATTTATTTCGATTAAAAGCATTTTTTTAATATTGGCCGAAGGTAGCAGGACCGAAATTCCAATTCAGAGTATAAGGCCAACGCTCAGCCCTCCGACTTTCGCCAACGACCATACCACGCTGAACACATCGGTTTCTCGTCCGATCACCGAAATTAAGCAGCGTCGGGCGCGGTTAGTACTTAGATGGGGGACCGCTTGGGAACACCGCGTGTTGTTGGCCTCGTCAACAACTTTTGCCGCTTTTATATTTTCAACGCAATCTGAATAGCATTTTTCGCTGCAAATTCAAATTCAAATGAAAAATTTATCCAGAATTTCAATTTCGACTATTTCAAAATTATTTCTTGCACTGATTTTTTTCTAAAGCACACGACTCCAAACCGTTTCAGTCCATTTATTTCGATTAAAAGCATTTTTAATATTGGCCGAAGGTAGCAGGACCGAAATTCCAATTCAGAGTATAAGGCCAACGCTCAGCCCTCCGACTTTCGCCAACGACCATACCACGCTGAACACATCGGTTCTCGTCCGATCACCGAAATTAAGCAGCGTCGGGCGCGGTTAGTACTTAGATGGGGGACCGCTTGGGAACACCGCGTGTTGTTGGCCTCGTCAACAACTTTTTGCCGCTTTTATATTTTCAACGCAATCTGAATAGCATTTTTCGCTGCAAATTCAAAAATTCAAATGAAAATTTATCCAGAATTTCAATTTCGACTATTTCAAATTATTTCTTGCACTGATTTTTTCTTAAAGCACACGACTCCAAACCGTTTCAGTCCATTTATTTCGATTAAAGAATTTTTAATATGGCCGAAGGTAGCAGGACCGAAATTCCAATTCAGAGTATAAGGCCAACGCTCAGCCCTCCGACTTTCGCCAACGACCATACCACGCTGAACACATCGGTTCTCGTCCGATCACCGAAATTAAGCAGCGTCGGGCGCGGTTAGTACTTAGATGAGGGACCGCTTGGGAACACCGCGATGTTGTTGCCTCGTCAACAACTTTTTGCCGCTTTTATATTTTTAAACGCAATCTGAATAGCATTTTCGCTGCAAATTCAAAATCAATGAAAAATTTAT